>NW_026696817.1:0-19315 GCF_030435755.1 Ochotona princeps | reverse complement strand
AAAGGCTCTAGACGCAAATATTGGTGTGAGAGCTAATTCAATCAAGGAAACACTGCATGTTGGTGAAGGGCATATTGAAGAAGGATCAGCCGAGTGGTTCTTGTGGGAGAACAACTCCATTTGGCTCACTAACTTCACACACCATCAGGCTTCCAAGCAGCTCTCAAGGAAACTCAGTTTTCACACTCTATGCTTAGTGCCCTTTGAGTGCATTATCTAGGAATGAACCTGGTAGAGCATCCCACACAAACGAATGCTCCACATGCGGGTTTCACATGCCACCAACTCCACATTCACAGGCAACTTCAGCGCCACAGCCGTTTTCAGATAGCCCTCAATGCAAAGGCTCTAGACGCAAATATTGGTGTGAGAGCTAATTCAATCAAGGAAACACTGCATGTTGGTGAAAGGCATATTGAAGAAGGATCAGCCGAGTGGTTCTTGTGGGAGAACAACTCCATTTGGCTCACTAACTTCACACACCATCAGGCTTCCAAGCAGCTCTCAAGGAAACTCAGTTTTCACACTCTATGCTTAGTGCCCTTTGAGTGCATTATCTAGGAATGAACCTGGTAGAGCATCCCACACAAACGAATGCTCCACATGCGGGTTTCACATGCCACCAACTCCACATTCACAGGCAACTTCAGCGCCACAGTCGTTTTCAGATAGCCCTCAATGCAAAGGCTCCAAACGGAAATATTGGTGTGAGAGCTAATTCAATCAAGGAAACACTGCATGTTGGTGAAGGGCATATTGAAGAAGGATCAGCCGAGTGGTTCTTGTGGGAGAACAACTCCATTTGGCTCACTAACTTCACACACCATCAGGCTTCCAAGCAGCTCTCAAGGAAACTCAGTTTTCACACTCTATGCTTAGTGCCCTTTGTATGGCTAGGACTGAAATGAACCTGGTAGAGCAACCCACACAAACGAATGCTCCACATGCGGGTTTCACATGCCACCAACTCCACATTCACAGGCAACTTCAGCGCCACAGCCGTTTTCAGATAGCCCTCAATGCAAAGGCTCTAGACGCAAATATTGGTGTGAGAGCTAATTCAATCAAGGAAACACTGCATGTTGGTGAAGGGCATATTGAAGAAGGATCAGCCGAGTGGTTCTTGTGGGAGAACAACTCCATTTGGCTCACTAACTTCACACACCATCAGGCTTCCAAGCAACTCTCAAGGAAACTCAGTTTTCACACTCTATGCTTAGTGCCCTTTGTATGGCTAGGACTGAAATGAAGCTTGGAGAGCATCCCATAAAAACGAATGCTCCACATGCGGGTTTCACATGCCACCAACTCCACATTCACAGGCAACTTCAGCGCCACAGCCGTTTTCAGATAGCCCTCAATGCAAAGGCTCTAGACGCAAATATTGGTGTGAGAGCTAATTCAATCAAGGAAACACTGCATGTTGGTGAAGGGCATATTGAAGAAGGATCAGCCGAGTGGTTCTTGTGGGAGAACAACTCCATTTGGCTCACTAACTTCACACGCCATCAGGCTTCCAAGCAGCTCTCAAGGAAACTCAGTTTTCACACTCTATGCTTAGTGCCCTTTGTATGGATAGGACTGAAATGAACCTGGTAGAGCAACCCACACAAACGAATGCTCCACATGCGGGTTTCACATGCCACCAACTCCACATTCACAGGCAACTTCAGCGCCACAGCCGTTTTCAGATAGCCCTCAATGCAAAGGCTCTAGACGCAAATATTGGTGTGAGAGCTAATTCAATCAAGGAAACACTGCATGTTGGTGAAGGGCATATTGAAGAAGGATCAGCCGAGTGGTTCTTGTGGGAGAACAACTCCATTTGGCTCACTAACTTCACACACCATCAGGCTTCCAAGCAGCTCTCAAGGAAACTCAGTTTTCACACTCTATGCTTAGTGCCGTTTGAGTTCTTAGGACTGAAATGAAGCTTGGAGAGCAACCCACACAAACGAATGCTCCACATGCGGGTTTCACATGCCACCAACTCCACATTCACAGGCAACTTCAGCGCCACAGCCGTTTTCAGATAGCCCTCAATGCAAAGGCTCTAGACGCAAATATTGGTGTGAGAGCTAATTCAATCAAGGAAACACTGCATGTTGGTGAAGGGCATATTGAAGAAGGATCAGCCGAGTGGTTCTTGTGGGAGAACAACTCCATTTGGCTCACTAACTTCACACACCATCAGGCTTCCAAGCAGCTCTCAAGGAAACTCAGTTTTCACACTCTATGCTTAGTGCCCTTTGAGTGCATTATCTAGGAATGAACCTGGTAGAGCATCCCACACAAACGAATGCTCCACATGCGGGTTTCACATGCCACCAACTCCACATTCACAGGCAACTTCAGCGCCACAGCCGTTTTCAGCTAGCCCTCAATGCAAAGGCTCTAGACGCAAATATTGGTGTGAGAGCTAATTCAATCAAGGAAACACTGCATGTTGGTGAAGGGCATATTGAAGAAGGATCAGCCGAGTGGTTCTTGTGGGAGAACAACTCCATTTGGCTCACTAACTTCACACACCATCAGGCTTCCAAGCAGCTCTCAAGGAAACTCAGTTTTCACACTCTATGCTTAGTGCCCTTTGAGTGCATTATCTAGGAATGAACCTAGTAGAGCATCCCACACAAACGAATGCTCCACATGCGGGTTTCACATGCCACCAACTCCACATTCACAGGCAACTTCAGCGCCACAGCCGTTTTCAGATAGCCCTCAATGCAAAGGCTCTAGACGCAAATATTGGTGTGAGAGCTAATTCAATCAAGGAAACACTGCATGTTGGTGAAGGGCATATTGAAGAAGAATCAGCCGAGTGGTTCTTGTGGGAGAACAACTCCATTTGGCTCACTAACTTCACACACCATCAGGCTTCCAAGCACCTCTCAAGGAAACTCAGTTTTCACACTCTATGCTTAGTGCCCTTTGTATGGCTAGGACTGAAATGAACCTGGTAGAGCATCCCACACAAACGAATGCTCCACATGCGGGTTTCACATGCCACCAACTCCACATTCACAGGCAACTTCAGCGCCACAGCCGTTTTCAGATAGCCCTCAATGCAAAGGCTCTAGACGCAAATATTGGTGTGAGAGCTAATTCAATCAAGGAAACACTGCATGTTGGTGAAGGGCATATTGAAGAATGATCAGCCGAGTGGTTCTTGTGGCAGAACAACTCCATTTGGCTCACTAACGTCACACACCATCAGGCTTCCAAGCAGCTCTCAAGGAAACTCAGTTTTCACACTCTATGCTTAGTGCCCTTTGAGTGCATTATCTAGGAATGAACCTAGTAGAGCATCCCACACAAACGAATGCTCCACATGCGGGTTTCACATGCCACCAACTCCACATTCACAGGCAACTTCAGCGCCACAGCCGTTTTCAGATAGCCCTCAATGCAAAGGCTCGAGACGCAAATATTGGTGTGAGAGCTAATTCAATCAAGGAAACACAGCATGTTGGTGAAGGGCATACTGAAGAAGAATCAGCCGAGTGGTTCTTGTGGGAGAACAACTCCATTTGGCTCACTAACTTCACACACCATCAGGCTTCCAAGCAGCTCTCAAGGAAACTCAGTTTTCACACTCTATGCTTAGTGCTCTTTGTGTGCCTAGGAATGAAATGAAGCTTGGTCAGCATCCCACACAAACGAATGCTCCACATGCGGGTTTCACAAGCCACCAACTCCACATTCACAGGCAACTTCAGCGCCACAGCCGTTTTCAGATAGCCCTCAATGCAAAGGCTCTAGACGCAAATATTGGTGTGAGAGCTAATTCAATCAAGGAAACACTGCATGTTGGTGAAGGGCATATTGAAGAAGGATCAGCCGAGTGGTTCTTGTGGGAGAACAACTCCATTTGGCTCACTAACTTCACACACCATCAGGCTTCCAAGCAGCTCTCAAGGAAACTCAGTTTTCACACTCTATGCTTAGTGCCCTTTGTATGGCTAGGACTGAAATGAACCTGGTAGAGCATCCCACACAAACGAATGCTCCACATGCGGGTTTCACATGCCACCAACTCCACATTCACAGGCAACTTCAGCGCCACAGCCGTTTTCAGATAGCCCTCAATGCAAAGGCTCTAGACGCAAATATTGGTGTGAGAGCTAATTCAATCAAGGAAACACTGCATGTTGGTGAAGGGCATATTGAAGAAGGATCAGCCGAGTGGTTCTTGTGGGAGAACAACTCCATTTGGCTCACTAACTTCACACACCATCAGGCTTCCAAGCAGCTCTCAAGGAAACTCAGTTTTCACACTCTATGCTTAGTGCCCTTTGTATGGCTAGGACTGAAATGAACCTGGTAGAGCATCCCACACAAACGAATGCTCCACATGCGGGTTTCACATGCCACCAACTCCACATTCACAGGCAACTTCAGCGCCACAGCCGTTTTCAGATAGCCCTCAATGCAAAGGCTCTAGACGCAAATATTGGTGTGAGAGCTAATTCAATCAAGGAAACACTGCATGTTGGTGAAGGGCATATTGAAGAAGGATCAGCCGAGTGGTTCTTGAGGGAGAACAACTCCATTTGACTCACTAACTTCACACACCATCAGGCTTCCAAGCAGCTCTCAAGGAAACTCAGTTTTCACACTCTATGCTTAGTGCCCTTTGAGTGCCTTGGACTGAAATGAATTTTTGTCAGCATCCCACACAAACGAATGCTCCACATGCGGGTTTAACATGCCACCAACTCCACATTCACAGGCAATTTCAGCGCCACAGCCGTTTTCAGATAGCCCTCAATGCAAAGGCTCTAGACGCAAATATTGGTGTGAGAGCTAATTCAATCAAGGAAACACTGCATGTTGGTGAAGGGCATATTGAAGAAGGATCAGCCGAGTGGTTCTTGTGGGAGAACAACTCCATTTGGCTCACTAACGTCACACACCATCAGGCTTCCAAGCAGCTCTCAAGGAAACTCAGTTTTCACACTCTATGCTTAGTGCCCTTTGAGTGCATTATCTAGGAATGAACCTAGTAGAGCATCCCACACAAACGAATGCTCCACATGCGGGTTTCACATGCCACCAACTCCACATTCACAGGCAACTTCAGCGCCACAGCCGTTTTCAGATAGCCCTCAATGCAAAGGCTCGAGACGCAAATATTGGTGTGAGAGCTAATTCAATCAAGGAAACACTGCATGTTGGTGAAGGGCATATTGAAGAAGAATCAGCCGAGTGGTTCTTGTGGGAGAACAACTCCATTTGGCTCACTAACTTCACACACCATCAGGCTTCCAAGCAGCTCTCAAGGAAACTCAGTTTTCACACTCTATGCTTAGTGCTCTTTGTGTGCCTAGGACTGAAATGAAGCTTGGTCAGCATCCCACACAAACGAATGCTCCACATGCGGGTTTCACATGCCACCAACTCCACATTCACAGGCAACTTCAGCGCCACAGCCGTTTTCAGATAGCCCTCAATGCAAAGGCTCTAGACGCAAATATTGGTGTGAGAGCTAATTCAATCAAGGAAACACTGCATGTTGGTGAAGGGCATATTGAAGAAGGATCAGCCGAGTGGTTCTTGTGGGAGAACAACTCCATTTGGCTCACTAACTTCACACACCATCAGGCTTCCAAGCAGCTCTCAAGGAAACTCAGTTTTCACACTCTATGCTTAGTGCCCTTTGTATGGATAGGACTGAAATGAACCTGGTAGAGCAACCCACACAAACGAATGCTCCACATGCGGGTTTCACATGCCACCAACTCCACATTCACAGGCAACTTCAGCGCCACAGCCGTTTTCAGATAGCCCTCAAAGCAAAGGCTCTAGACGCAAATATTGGTGTGAGAGCTAATTCAATCAAGGAAACACTGCATGTTGGTGAAGGGCATATTGAAGAAGGATCAGCCGAGTGGTTCTTGTGGGAGAACAACTCCATTTGGCTCACTAACTTCACACACCATCAGGCTTCCAAGCAGCTCTCAAGGAAACTCAGTTTTCACACTCTATGCTTAGTGCCCTTTGAGTGCATTATCTAGGAATGAACCTGGTAGAGCATCCCACACAAACGAATGCTCCACATGCAGGTTTCACATGCCACCAACTCCACATTCACAGGCAACTTCAGCGCCACAGCCGTTTTCAGATAGCCCTCAATGCAAAGGCTCCAGACGCAAATATTGGTGTGAGAGCTAATTCAATCAAGGAAACACTGCATGTTGGTGAAGGGCATATTGAAGAAGGATCAGCCGAGTGGTTCTTGTGGGAGAACAACTCCATTTGGCTCACTAACTTCACACACCATCAGGCTTCCAAGCAGCTCTCAATCAAACTCAGTTTTCACACTCTATGCTTAGTGCCCTTTCTTTGGCTAGGACTGAAATGAACCTGGTAGAGCATCCCACACAAACGAATGCTCCACATGCGGGTTTCACATGCCACCAACTCCACATTCACAGGCAACTTCAGCGCCACAGCCGTTTTCAGATAGCCCTCAATGCAAAGGCTCTAGACGCAAATATTGGTGTGAGAGCTAATTCAATCAAGGAAACACTGCATGTTGGTGAAGGGCATATTGAAGAAGGATCAGCCGAGTGGTTCTTGTGGGAGAACAACTCCATTTGGCTCACTAACTTCACACACCATCAGGCTTCCAAGCAGCTCTCAAGGAAACTCAGTTTTCACACTCTATGCTTAGTGCCCTTTGAGTGCCTTGGACTGAAATGAATTTTTGTCAGCATCCCACACAAACGAATGCTCCACATGCGGGTTTAACATGCCACTAACTCCACATTCACAGGCAATTTCAGCGCCACAGCCGTTTTCAGATAGCCCTCAATGCAAAGGCTCTAGACGCAAATATTGGTGTGAGAGCTAATTCAATCAAGGAAACACTGCATGTTGGTGAAGGGCATATTGAAGAAGGATCAGCCGAGTGGTTCTTGTGGGAGAACAACTCCATTTGGCTCACTAACGTCACACACCATCAGGCTTCCAAGCAGCTCTCAAGGAAACTCAGTTTTCACACTCTATGCTTAGTGCCCTTTGAGTGCATTATCTAGGAATGAACCTAGTAGAGCATCCCACACAAACGAATGCTCCACATGCGGGTTTCACATGCCACCAACTCCACATTCACAGGCAACTTCAGCGCCACAGCCGTTTTCAGATAGCCCTCAATGCAAAGGCTCGAGACGCAAATATTGGTGTGAGAGCTAATTCAATCAAGGAAACACTGCATGTTGGTGAAGGGCATATTGAAGAAGAATCAGCCGAGTGGTTCTTGTGGGAGAACAACTCCATTTGGCTCACTAACTTCACACACCATCAGGCTTCCAAGCAGCTCTCAAGGAAACTCAGTTTTCACACTCTATGCTTAGTGCTCTTTGTGTGCCTAGGACTGAATTGAAGCTTGGTCAGCATCCCACACAAACGAATGCTCCACATGCGGGTTTCACATGCCACCAACTCCACATTCACAGGCAACTTCAGCGCCACAGCCGTTTTCAGATAGCCCTCAATGCAAAGGCTCTAGACGCAAATATTGGTGTGAGAGCTAATTCAATCAAGGAAACACTGCATGTTGGTGAAGGGCATATTGAAGAAGGATCAGCCGAGTGGTTCTTGTGGGAGAACAACTCCATTTGGCTCACTAACTTCACACACCATCAGGCTTCCAAGCAGCTCTCAAGGAAACTCAGTTTTCACACTCTATGCTTAGTGCCCTTTGTATGGATAGGACTGAAATGAACCTGGTAGAGCAACCCACACAAACGAATGCTCCACATGCGGGTTTCACATGCCACCAACTCCACATTCACAGGCAACTTCAGCGCCACAGCCGTTTTCAGATAGCCCTCAAAGCAAAGGCTCTAGACGCAAATATTGGTGTGAGAGCTAATTCAATCAAGGAAACACTGCATGTTGGTGAAGGGCATATTGAAGAAGGATCAGCCGAGTGGTTCTTGTGGGAGAACAACTCCATTTGGCTCACTAACTTCACACACCATCAGGCTTCCAAGCAGCTCTCAAGGAAACTCAGTTTTCACACTCTATGCTTAGTGCCCTTTGAGTGCATTATCTAGGAATGAACCTGGTAGAGCATCCCACACAAACGAATGCTCCACATGCAGGTTTCACATGCCACCAACTCCACATTCACAGGCAACTTCAGCGCCACAGCCGTTTTCAGATAGCCCTCAATGCAAAGGCTCCAGACGCAAATATTGGTGTGAGAGCTAATTCAATCAAGGAAACACTGCATGTTGGTGAAGGGCATATTGAAGAAGGATCAGCCGAGTGGTTCTTGTGGGAGAACAACTCCATTTGGCTCACTAACTTCACACACCATCAGGCTTCCAAGCAGCTCTCAAGGAAACTCAGTTTTCACACTCTATGCTTAGTGCCCTTTCTTTGGCTAGGACTGAAATGAACCTGGTAGAGCATCCCACACAAACGAATGCTCCACATGCGGGTTTCACATGCCACCAACTCCACATTCACAGGCAACTTCAGCGCCACAGCCGTTTTCAGATAGCCCTCAATGCAAAGGCTCTAGACGCAAATATTGGTGTGAGAGCTAATTCAATCAAGGAAACACTGCATGTTGGTGAAGGGTATATTGAAGAAGGATCAGCCGAGTGGTTCTTGTGGGAGAACAACTCCATTTGGCTCACTAACTTCGCACACCATCAGGCTTCCAAGCAGCTCTCAAGGAAACTCAGTTTTCACACTCTATGCTTAGTGCCCTTTGTATGGATAGGACTGAAATGAACCTGGTAGAGCAACCCACACAAACGAATGCTCCACATGCGGGTTTCACATGCCACCAACTCCACATTCACAGGCAACTTCAGCGCCACAGCCGTTTTCAGATAGCCCTCAATGCAAAGGCTCTAGACGCAAATATTGGTGTGAGAGCTAATTCAATCAAGGAAACACTGCATGTTGGTGAAGGGCATATTGAAGAAGGATCAGCCGAGTGGTTCTTGTGGGAGAACAACTCCATTTGGCTCACTAACTTCACACACCATCAGGCTTCCAAGCAGCTCTCATGGGAACTCAGTTTTCACACTCTATGCTTAGTGCCCTTTGTATGGCTAGGACTGAAATGAACCTGGTAGAGCTTCCTACACAAACGAATGCTCCACATGCGGGTTTCACATGCCACCAACTCCACATTCACAGGCAACTTCAGCGCCACAGCCGTTTTCAGATAGCCCTCAATGCAAAGGCTCCAGACGCAAATATTGGTGTGAGAGCTAATTCAATCAAGGAAACACTGCATGTTGGTGAAGGGCATATTGAAGAAGGATCAGCCGAGTGGTTCTTGTGGGAGAACAACTCCATTTGGCTCACTAACTTCACACACCATCAGGCTTCCAAGCAGCTCTCAAGGAAACTCAGTTTTCACACTCTATGCTTAGTGCCCTTTGTATGGCTAGGACTGAAATGAAGCTTGGAGAGCATCCCACATAAACGAATGCTCCACATGCGGGTTTCACATGCCACCAACTCCACATTCACAGGCAACTTCAGCGCCACAGCCGTTTTCAGATAGCCCTCAATGCAAAGGCTCTAGACGCAAATATTGGTGTGAGAGCTAATTCAATCAAGGAAACACTGCATGTTGGTGAAGGGCATATTGAAGAAGGATCAGCCGAGTGGTTCTTGTGGGAGAACAACTCCATTTGGCTCACTAACTTCACACACCATCAGGCTTCCAAGCAGCTCTCAAGGAAACTCAGTTTTCACACTCTATGCTTAGTGCCCTTTGTATGGCTAGGACTGAAATGAACCTGGTAGAGCATCCCACACAAACGAATGCTCCACATGCGGGTTTCACATGCCACCAACTCCACATTCACAGGCAACTTCAGCGCCACAGCCGTTTTCAGATAGCCCTCAATGCAAAGGCTCTAGACGCAAATATTGGTGTGAGAGCTAATTCAATCAAGGAAACACTGCATGTTGGTGAATGGCATATTGAAGAATGATCAGCCGAGTGGTTCTTGTGGGAGAACAACTCCATTTGGCTCACTAACGTCACACACCATCAGGCTTCCAAGCAGCTCTCAAGGAAACTCAGTTTTCACACTCTATGCTTAGTGCCCTTTGAGTGCATTATCTAGGAATGAACCTAGTAGAGCATCCCACACAAACGAATGCTGCACATGCGGGTTTCACATGCCACCAACTCCACATTCACAGGCAACTTCAGCGCCACAGCCGTTTTCAGATAGCCCTCAATGCAAAGGCTCTAGACGCAAATATTGGTGTGAGAGCTAATTCAATCAAGGAAACACTGCATGTTGGTGAAGGGCATATTGAAGAAGGATCAGCCGAGTGGTTCTTGTGGGAGAACAACTCCATTTGGCTCACTAACTTCACACACCATCAGGCTTCCAAGCAGCTCTCATGGAAACTCAGTTTTCACACTCTATGCTTAGTGCCCTTTCTTTGGCTAGGACTGAAATGAACCTGGTAGAGCATCCCACACAAACGAATGCTCCACATGCGGGTTTCACATGCCATCAACTCCACATTCACAGGCAACTTCAGCGCCACAGCCGTTTTCAGATAGCCCTCAATGCAAAGGCTCTACACGCAAATATTGGTGTGAGAGCTAATTCAATCAAGGAAACACTGCATGTTGGTGAAGGGCATATTGAAGAAGGAACAGCCAAGTGGTTCTTGTGGGAGAACAACTCCATTTGGCTCACTAACTTCACACACCATCAGGCTTCCAAGCAGCTCTCAAGGAAACTCAGTTTTCACACTCTATGCTTAGTGCCCTTTGAGTGCCTTGGACTGAAATGAATTTTTGTCAGCATCCCACACAAACGAATGCTCCACATGCGGGTTTAACATGCCACCAACTCCACATTCACAGGCAATTTCAGCGCCACAGCCGTTTTCAGATAGCCCTCAATGCAAAGGCTCTAGACGCAAATATTGGTGTGAGAGCTAATTCAATCAAGGAAACACTGCATGTTGGTGAAGGGCATATTGAAGAAGGATCAGCCGAGTGGTACTTGTGGGAGAACAACTCCATTTGGCTCACTAACGTCACACACCATCAGGCTTCCAAGCAGCTCTCAAGGAAACTCAGTTTTCACACTCTATGCTTAGTGCCCTTTGAGTGCATTATCTAGGAATGAACCTGGTAGAGCATCCCACACAAACGAATGCTCCACATGCGGGTTTCACATGCCACCAACTCCACATTCACAGGCAACTTCAGCGCCACAGCCGTTTTCAGATAGCCCTCAATGCAAAGGCTCTAGACGCAAATATTGGTGTGAGAGCTAATTCAATCAAGGAAACACTGCATGTTGGTGAAGGGCATATTGAAGAAGGATCAGCCGAGTGGTTCTTGTGGGAGAACAACTCCATTTGGCTCACTAACTTCACACACCATCAGGCTTCCAAGCAGCTCTCAAGGAAACTCAGTTTTCACACTCTATGCTTAGTGCTCTTTGTATGGATAGGACTGAAATGAAGCTTGGTCAGCATCCCACACAAACGAATGCTCCACTTGCGGGTTTCACATGCCACCAACTCCACATTCACAGGCAACTTCAGCGCCACAGCCGTTTTCAGATAGCCCTCAATGCAAAGGCTCTAGACGCAAATATTGGTGTGAGAGCTAATTCAATCAAGGAAACACTGCATGTTGGTGAAGGGCATAATGAAGAAGGATCAGCCGAGTGGTTCTTGTGGAGAACAACTCCATTTGGCTCACTAACTTCACACACCATCAGGCTTCCAAGCAGCTCTCAAGGAAACTGTTTTCACACTCTATGCTTAGTGCCCTTTGAGTGCATTATCTAGGAATGAACCTGGTAGAGCATCCCACACAAACGAATGCTCCACATGCGGGTTTCACATGCCACCAACTCCACATTCACAGGCAACTTCAGCGCCACAGCCGTTTTCAGATAGCCCTCAATGCAAAGGCTCTAGACGCAAATATTGGTGTGAGAGCTAATTCAATCAAGGAAACACTGCATGTTGGTGAAGGGCATATTGAAGAAGGATCAGCCGAGTGGTTCTTGTGGGAGAACAACTCCATTTGGCTCACTAACTTCACACACCATCAGGCTTCCAAGCAGCTCTCAAGGAAACTCAGTTTTCACACTCTATGCTTAGTGCCCTTTGAGTGCATTATCTAGGAATGAACCTGGTAGAGCATCCCACACAAACGAATGCTCCACATGCGGGTTTCACATGCCACCAACTCCACATTCACAGGCAACATCAGCGCCACAGCCGTTTTCAGATAGCCCTCAATGCAAAGGCTCTAGACGCAAATATTGGTGTGAGAGCTAATTCAATCAAGGAAACACTGCATGTTGGTGAAGGGCATATTGAAGAAGGATCAGCCGAGTGTTTCTTGTGGAGAACAACTCCATTTGGCTCACTAACTTCACACACCATCAGGCTTCCAAGCAGCTCTCAAGGAAACTGTTTTCACACTCTATGCTTAGTGCCCTTTGAGTGCATTATCTAGGAATGAACCTGGTAGAGCATCCCACACAAACGAATGCTCCACATGCGGGTTTCACATGCCACCAACTCCACATTCACAGGCAACTTCAGCGCCACAGCCGTTTCAGATAGCCCTCAATGCAAAGGCTCTATACGCAATATTGTGTGAGAGCTAATTCAATCAAGGAAACACTGCATGTTGGTGAAGGGCATATTGAAGAAGGATCAGCCGAGTGGTTCTTGTGGGAGAACAACTCCATTTGGCTCACTAACTTCACACACCATCAGGCTTCCAAGCAGCTCTCAAGGAAACTCAGTTTTCACACTCTATGCTTAGTGCCCTTTGAGTGCCTAGGACTGAAATGAAGCTTGGTCAGCATCCCACACAAACGAATGCTCCACATGCGGGTTTCACATGCCACCAACTCCACATTCACAGGCAACTTCAGCGCCACAGCCGTTTTCAGATAGCCCTCAATGCAAAGGCTCTAGACGCAAATATTGGTGTGAGAGCTAATTCAATCAAGGAAACACTGCATGTTGGTGAAGGGCATATTGAAGAAGGATCAGCCGAGTGGTTCTTGTGGGAGAACAACTCCATTTGGCTCACTAACGTCACACACCATCAGGCTTCCAAGCAGCTCTCAAGAAAACTCAGTTTTCACACTCTATGTTTAGTGCCCTTTGAATGCATTATGTAGGAATGAACCTGGTAGAGCATCCCACACAAACGAATGCTCCACATGCGGGTTTCACATGCCACCAACTCCACATTCACAGGCAACTTCAGCGCCACAGCCGTTTTCAGATAGCCCTCAATGCAAAGGCTCTAGACGCAAATATTGGTGTGAGAGCTAATTCAATCAAGGAAACACTGCATGTTGGTGAAGGGCATATTGAAGAAGGATCAGCTGAGTGGTTCTTGTGGGAGAACAACTCCATTTGGCTCACTAACTTCACACACCATCAGGCTTCCAAGCAGCTCTCAAGGAATCTCAGTTTTCACACTCTATGCTTAGTGCCCTTTGAGTGCATTATCTAGGAATGAACATGGTAGAGCATCCCACACAAACGAATGCTCCACATGCGGGTTTCACATGCCACCAACTCCACATTCACAGGCAACTTCAGCGCCACAGCCGTTTTCAGATAGCCCTCAATGCAAAGGCTCTAGACGCAAATATTGGTGTGAGAGCTAATTCAATCAAGGAAACACTGCATGTTGGTGAAGGGCATATTGAAGAAGGATCAGCTGAGTGGTTCTTGTGGGAGAACAACTCCATTTGGCTCACTAACGTCACACACCATCAGGCTTCCAAGCAGCTCTCAAGGAAACTCAGTTTTCACACTCTATGTTTAGTGCCCTTTGAATGCATTATCTAGGAATGAACCTGGTAGAGCATCCCACACAAACGAATGCTCCACATGCGGGTTTCACATGCCACCAACTCCACATTCACAGGCAACTTCAGCGCCACAGCCGTTTTCAGATAGCCCTCAATGCAAAGGCTCTAGACGCAAATATTGGTGTGAGAGCTAATTCAATCAAGGAAACACTGCATGTTGGTGAAGGGCATATTGAAGAAGGATCAGCCGAGTGGTTCTTGTGGGAGAACAACTCCATTTGGCTCACTAACTTCACACACCATCAGGCTTCCAAGCAGCTCTCAAGGAAACTCAGTTTTCACACTCTATGCTTAGTGCCCTTTGAGTGCATTATCTAGGAATGAACCTGGTAGAGCATCCCACACAAACGAATGCTCCACATGCGGGTTTCACATGCCACCAACTCCACATTCACAGGCAACTTCAGCGCCACAGCCATTTTCAGATAGCCCTCAATGCAAAGGCTCTAGACGCAAATATTGGTGTGAGAGCTAATTCAATCAAGGAAACACTGCATGTTGGTGAAGGGCATATTGAAGAAGGATCAGCCGAGTGGTTCTTGTGGGAGAACAACTCCATTTGGCTCACTAACTTCACACACCATCAGGCTTCCAAGCAGCTCTCAAGGAAACTCAGTTTTCACACTCTATGCTTAGTGCCCTTTGTATGGCTAGGACTGAAATGAACCTGGTAGAGCATCCCACACAAACGAATGCTCCACATGCGGGTTTCACATGCCACCAACTCCACATTCACAGGCAACTTCAGCGCCACAGCCGTTTTCAGATAGCCCTCAATGCAAAGGCTCTAGACGCAAATATTGGTGTGAGAGCTAATTCAATCAAGGAAACACTGCATGTTGGTGAAAGGCATATTGAAGAAGGATCAGCCGAGTGGTTCTTGTGGGAGAACAACTCCATTTGCTTCACTAACGTCACACACCATCAGGCTTCCAAGCAGCTCTCAAGGAAACTCAGTTTTCACACTCTATGTTTAGTGCCCTTTGAATGCATTATGTAGGAATGAACCTGGTAGAGCATCCCACACAAACGAATGCTCCACTTGCGGGTTTCACATGCCACCAACTCCACATTCACAGGCAACTTCAGCGCCACAGCCGTTTTCAGATAGCCCTCAATGCAAAGGCTCTAGACGCAAATATTGGTGTGAGAGCTAATTCAATCAAGGAAACACTGCATGTTGGTGAAGGGCATATTGAAGAAGGATCAGCCGAGTGGTTCTTGTGGGAGAACAACTCCATTTGGCTCACTAACTTCACACACCATCAGGCTTCCAAGCAGCTCTCAAGGAAACTCAGTTTTCACACTCTATGCTTAGTGCCCTTTGTGTGCCTAGGACTGAAATGAAACTTGGTCAGCATCCCACACAAACGAATGCTCCACATGCGGGTTTCACATGCCACCAACTCCACATTCACAGGCAACTTCAGCGCCACAGCCGTTTTCAGATAGCCCTCAATGCAAAGGCTCGAGACGCAAATATTGGTGTGAGAGCTAATTCAATCAAGGAAACACTGCATGTTGGTGAAAGGCATATTGAAGAAGGATCAGCCGAGTGGTTCTTGTGGGAGAACAACTCCATTTGGCTCACTAACTTCACACACCATCAGGCTTCCAAGCAGCTCTCAAGGAAACTCAGTTTTCACACTCTATGCTTAGTGCCCTTTGTATGTCTAGGACTGAAATGAACCTGGTAGAGCATCCCACACAAACGAATGCTCCACATGCGGGTTTCACATGCCACCAACTCCACATTCACAGGCAACTTCAGCGCCACAGCCATTTTCAGATAGCCCTCAATGCAAAGGCTCTAGACGCAAATATTGGTGTGAGAGCTAATTCAATCAAGGAAACACTGCATGTTGGTGAAGGGCATATTGAAGAAGGATCAGCCGAGAGGTTTTTTTTTTTTTTTTTTTTTTAATTATTTATTATTTAACTTCAGTAATTACATTGTATTGTGTGACACAGTTACATAGATACTTGGGTTCTCCCCACCCCTCCCCAAACCCTCCCACCATGGTGGATTCCTCCACCTTATTGCATAACCACAGCTCAAGTTCAGTTGAGATTTCCCCATTGCAAGCGTATACCAAACATAGAGTCCAGCATCTTATTGTCCCGTCAAGTTCAACGGCTTCTTAGGTATACCCTCTCTGGTCTGAAGACAGAGCCAGCAGAGTATCATCCCAGTCAATTGAAAGCTCCAACATACCATCAGCAAAAATTTACATCATTATGGAATTAATTGACATAGTAATGAGTAACCAATATGTTAAAAGTAAATGCGGGTTCCCAGCCGAACAGCCCCAAGATGGAAAAAGACTTAACCAGCAAGATACCATTCAAAATAACAGAGAAAAGTATGAAATATCTGGGAATAAATCTAACCAAAAATGTAGAAGACTTATTTGAAGAAAACTACAATCTGCTTAAAAAAGAAATTGAACAAGACCTCAAAAGATGGAGTAACATCCCATGCTCCTGGATAGGTAAAATCAATATCATTAAAATGTCTATACTGCCAAAAGCAATATATACATTCAACGCAATCCCAATCAAATTGCCCAAAACATTCTTCACAGATCTGGAAACAATGATCCAAAGGTTCATCTGGAAGCACAAAAAACCACGGATAGCTAGAACTATCCTGAAGAACAGGAAGTTAGCAGGGGGAATCACAGTTCCGGACCTCTGGACATACTATAGGGCAGTGGTTATCAAAACAGCGTGGTACTGGCACAAAGATAGAGAGGAAGATCAATGGAGCAGAATAGAAACGCCAGAAGGAAACCCACACAGATACAGCCAAATAATCTTTGACAAAAAGACAAACGACAACCCAGGCAAATGGGAAGGTCTGTTCAATAAATGCTGCTGGGACAACTGGTTGATAGCCTGCAGAAACAAAAAAATAGATCCACATCTCTCACCATACACTAAGATCAGATCTAAATGGATAACAGATCTAAACCTACATCCAGAAACCTTCAAACTTTTGGAAGAAAATGTTGGAAACACACTGGAACACTTAGGGGTAGGGCCTCACTTCCTAAAAAAGACTCCAGATGCAGTAGAAATCAAGACCAAAATAAACAATTGGGACCTCATCAAACTAAGAAGCTTCTGTACAGCTAGAGAAACAATCAACAAAGTAAAAAGGCAACCCACAGAATGGGAGAAGATCTTCGCACACGACATAGGTGATAGAGGGCTAATATCCAGAATATACAAAGAGCTACAAAACAACCAAAATGTCAAAACAAACAACCCACTCAAGAAATGGGCACGGGAAATGGGCAGACACTTCACAAAGGAACAAACCCAAATGGCAAATAAACATATGAAAAAATGCTCAAGTTCCCTGGCAATAAGGGAAATCCAAATTAAAACATCAATGAGGTACCACCTAACGCCAGTAAGACTGGCCCACATGAATAAAAGCACCAACGACACTTGTTGGCGAGGTTGCGGGGAAAAGGGAACCCTACTCCACTGCTGGTGGGGCTGCAGGCTGGTACAGCCTCTATGGAAATCAGTATGGAGAATATTCAAACAACTCAAATTCAACATACCGTATGATCCAGCAATAGCACTCCTAGGAATATATCCAGAACACTTGTTCTATGAGAAACCAACATGTACTCCTATGTTCATAGCAGCACAATCAGTAATTGCAAAAACATGGAAACAACCAAAATGCCCATCAAAAGAGGATTGGATAAGAAAGCTATGGTTCATCTACTCCATGGAATACTACTCAGCTATTAAAAAAAACAAAATGCAGTTCTTTGTGGCCAAATGGGCCAAACTGGAAACCATAATGCTAAGGGAAATGAGCCGAGAGGTTCTTGTGGGAGAACAACTCCATTTGGCTCACTAACTTCACACACCATCAGGCTTCCAAGCAGCTCTCAAGGAAACTCAGTTTTCACACTCTATGTTTAGTGCCCTTTGAATGCATTATCTAGGAATGAACCTGGTAGAGCATCCCACACAAACGAATGCTCCACATGCGGGTTTCACATGCCACCAACTCCACATTCACAGGCAACTTCAGCGCCACAGCCGTTTTCAGATAGCCCTCAATGCAAAGGCTCTAGACGCAAATATTGGTGTGAGAGCTAATTCAATCAAGGAAACACTGCATGTTGGTGAAGGGCATATTGAAGAAGGATCAGCCGAGTGGTTCTTGTGGGAGAACAACTCCATTTGGCTCACTAACTTCACACACCATCAGGCTTCCAAGCAGCTCTCAAGGAAACTCAGTTTTCACACTCTATGCTTAGTGCCCTTTGTGTGCCTAGGACTGAAATGAAGCTTGGTCAGCATCCCACACAAACGAATGCTCCACATGCGGGTTTCACATGCCACCAACTCCACATTCACAGGCAACTTCAGCGCCACAGCCGTTTTCAGATAGCCCTCAATGCAAAGGCTCTAGACGCAAATATTGGTGTGAGAGCTAATTCAATCAAGGAAACACTGCATGTTGGTGAAGGGCATAATGAAGAAGGATCAGCCGAGTGGTTCTTGTGGGAGAACAACTCCATTTGGCTCACTAACTTCACACACCATCAGGCTTCCAAGCAGCTCTCAAGGAAACTCAGTTTTCACACTCTATGTTTAGTGCCCTTTGAATGCATTATCTAGGAATGAACCTGGTAGAGCATCCCACACAAACGAATGCTCCACATGCGGGTTTCACATGCCACCAACTCCACATTCACAGGCAACTTCAGCGCCACAGCCGTTTTCAGATAGCCCTCAATGCAAAGGCTCTAGACGCAAATATTGGTGTGAGAGCTAATTCAATCAAGGAAACACTGCATGTTGGTGAAGGGCATATTGAAGAAGGATCAGCCGAGTGGTTCTTGTGGGAGAACAACTCCATTTGGCTCACTAACGTCACACACCATCAGGCTTCCAAGCAGCTCTCAAGGAAACTCAGTTTTCACACTCTATGCTTAGTGCCCTTTGAGTGCATTAGTTAGGAATGAACCTGCTAGAGCATCCCACACAAACGAATGCTCCACATGCGGGTTTCACATGCCACCAACTCCACATTCACAGGCAACTTCAGCGCCACAGCCGTTTTCAGATAGCCCTCAATGCAAAGGCTCTAGACGCAAATATTGGTGTGAGAGCTAATTCAATCAAGGAAACACTGCATGTTGGTGAAGGGCATATTGAAGAAGGATCAGCCGAGTGGTTCTTGTGGGAGAACAACTCCATTTGGCTCACTAACGTCACACACCATCAGGCTTCCAAGCAGCTCTCAAGGAAACTCAGTTTTCACACTCTATGCTTAGTGCCCTTTGTGTGCCTAGGACTGAAATGAAACTTGGTCAGCATCCCACACAAACGAATGCTCCACATGCGGGTTTCACATGCCACCAACTCCACATTCACAGGCAACTTCAGCGCCACAGCCGTTTTCA
>NW_026696816.1:0-34897 GCF_030435755.1 Ochotona princeps | reverse complement strand
GAGCCTTTGCATTGAGGGCTATCTGAAAACGGCTGTGGCGCTGAAGTTGCCTGTGAATGTGGAGTTGTTGGCATGTGAAACCCGCATGTGGAGCATTCGTTTGCGTGGGATGCTCACCAAGCTTCATTTCAGTCCTAGGCAGTCAAAGGGCACTAAGCATAGAGTGTGAAAACTGAGTTTCCTTGAGAGCTGCTTGGAAGCCTGATGGTGTGTGAAGTTAGTGAGCCAAATGGAGTTGTTCTCCCTCAAGAACCACTCGGCTGATCCTTCTTCAATATGCCCTTCACCAACATGCAGTGTTTCCTTGATTGAATTAGCTCTCACACCAATATTTGCGTCTAGACCCTTTGCATTGAGGGCTATCTGAAAACGGCTGTGGCGCTGAAGTTGCCTGTGAATGTGGAGTTGGTGGCATGTGAAACCCGCATGTGGAGCATTCGTTTGTGTGGAATTCTCACCAAGCTTCAGTTCAGTCCCAGGCACTCAAAGGGCACTAAGCATAGAGTGTGAAAACTGAGTTTCCTTGAGAGCTGCTTGGAAGCCTGATGGTGTGTGAAGTTAGTGAGCCAAATGGAGTTGTTCTCCCACAAGAACCACTCGGCTGATTCTTCTTCAATATGCCCTTCACCAACATGCAGTGTTTCCTTGATTGAATTAGCTCTCACACCAATATTTGCGTCTAGAGCCTTTGCATTGAGGGCTATCTGAAAACGGCTGTGGCGGTGAAGTTGCCTGTGAATGTGGAGTTGGTGACATGTGAAACCCGCATGTGGAGCATTCGTTTGTGTGGGATGTTCACCAAGCTTCATTTCAGTCCTAGGCACTCAAAGGGCACTAAGCATAGAGTGTGAAAACTGAGTTTCCCTGAGAGCTGCTTGGAAGCCTGATGGTGTGTGAAGTTAGTGAGCCAAATGGAGTTGTTCTCCCACAAGAACCACTCGGCTGATCCTTCTTCAATATGCCCTTCACCAACATGCAGTGTTTCCTTGATTGAATTAGCTCTCACACCAATATTTGCGTCTAGAGCCTTTGAATGAGGGCTATCTGAAAACGGCTGTGGCGCTGAAGTTGCCTGTGAATGTGGAGTTGGTGGCATGTGAAACCCGCATGTGGAGCATTCGTTTGTGTGGGATGCTCACCAAGCTTCATTTCAGTCCTAGGCACTCAAAGGGCACTAAGCATAGAGTGTGAAAACTGAGTTTCCCTGAGAGCTGCTTGGAAGCCTGATGGTGTGTGAAGGTAGTGAGCCAAATGGAGTTGTTCTCCCACAAGAACCAATCGGCTGATTCTTCTTCAATATGCCCTTCACCAACATGCAGTGTTTCCTTGATTGAATTAGCTCTCACACCAATATTTGCGTCTAGAGCCTTTGCATTGAGGGCTATCTGAAAACGGCTGTGGCGCTGAAGTTACCTGTGAATGTGGAGTTGGTGGCATGTGAAACCCGCATGTGGAGCATTCGTTTGTGTGGGATGCTCTACCAGGTTCATTCCTAGATAATGCACTCAAAGGGCACTAAGCATAGAGTGTGAAAACTGAGTTTCCTAGAGAGCTGCTTGGAATCCTGATGGTGTGTGAAGTTAGTGAGCCAAATGGGGTTGTTCTCCCACAAGAACCACTCGGCTGATCCTTCTTCAATATGCCCTTCACCAACATGCAGTGTTTCCTTGATTGAATTAGCTCTCACACCAATATTTCCGTCTAGAGCCTTTGCATTGAGGGCTATCTGAAAACGGCTGTGGCGCTGAAGTTGCCTGTGAATGTGGAGTTGGTGGCATGTGAAACCCGCATGTGGAGCATTCGTTTGTGTGGGATGTTCACCAAGCTTCATTTCAGTCCTAGGCACACAAAGGGCACTAAGCATAGAGTGTGAAAACTGAGTTTCCTTGAGAGCTGCTTGGAAGCCTGATGGTGTGTGAAGTTAGTGAGCCAAATGGAGTTGTTCTCCCACAAGAACCACTCGGCTGATCATTCTTCAATATGCCCTTCACCAACATGCAGTGTTTCCTTGATTGAATTATCTCACACCAATATTTGCGTCTAGAGCCTTTGCATTGAGGGCTATCTGAAAACGGCTGTGGCGCTGAAGTTACCTGTGAATGTGGAGTTGGTGGCATGTGAAACCCGCATGTAGAGTATTCGTTTGTGTGGGATGCTCTACCAGGTTCATTCCTAGATAATGCACTCAAAGGGCACTAAGCATAGAGTGTGAAAACTGAGTTTCCTTGAGAGCTGCTTGGAAGCCTGATGGTGTGTGAAGTTAGTGAGCCAAATGGAGTTGTTCTCCCACAAGAACCACTCGGCTGATCCTTCTTCAATATGCCATTCACCAACATGCAGTGTTTCCTTGATTTAATTAGCTCTCACACCAATATTTGCGTCTAGAGCCTTTGAATGAGGGCTATCTGAAAACAGCTGTGGCGCTGAAGTTGCCTGTGAATGTGGAGTTGTTGGCATGTGAAACCCGCATATGGAGCATTCGTTTGTGTGGGATGCTCACCAAGCTTCATTTCAGTCCTAGGCACTCAAAGGGCACTAAGCATAGAGTGTGAAAACTGAATTTCCTTGATAGCTGCTTGGAAGCCTGATGGTGTGTGAAGCTAGTGAGCCAAATGGAGTTGTTCTCCCACAAGAACCACTCGGCTGATCCTTCTTCAATATGCCCTTCACCAACATGCAGTGTTTCCTTGATTGAATTAGCTCTCACACAAATATTTGCGTCTAGAGCCTTTGCATTGAGGGCTATCTGAAAACGGCTGTGGCGCTGAAGTTACCTGTGAATGTGGAGTTGGTGGCATGTGAAACCCGCATGTGGAGCATTCGTTTGTGTGGGATGCTCTACCAGGTTCATTCCTAGATAATGCACTCAAAGGGCACAAAGCATAGAGTGTGAAACTGAGTTTCCTTGAGAGCTGCTTGGAAGCCTGATGGTGTGTGAAGTTAGTGAGCCAAATGGGGTTGTTCTCCCACAAGAACCACTCGGCTGATCCTTCTTCAATATGCCCTTCACCAACATGCAGTGTTTCCTTGATTGAATTAGCTCTCACACCAATATTTGCGTCTAGAGCCTTTGCATTGAGGGCTATCTGAAAACAGCTGTGGCGCTGAAGTTGCCTGTGAATGTGGAGTTGGTGGCATGTGAAACCCGCATGTGGAGCATTCGTTTGTGTGGGATGTTCACCAAGCTTCATTTCAGTCCTAGGCACACAAAGGGCACTAAGCATAGAGTGTGAAAACTGAATTTCCTTGAGAGCTGCTTGGAAGCCTGATTGTGTGTGAAGCTAGTGAGCCAAATGGAGTTGTTCTCCCACAAGAACCACTCGGCTGATCCTTCTTCAATATGCCCTTCACCAACATGCAGTGTTTCCTTGATTGAATTAGCTCTCACACAAATATTTGCGTCTAGAGCATTTGCATTGAGGGCTATCTGAAAACGGCTGTGGCGTTGAAGTTGCCTGTGAATGTGGAGTTGGTGGCATGTGAAACCCGCATGTAGAGTATTCGTTTGTGTGGGATGCTAGGTTCATTCCTAGATAATGCACTCAAAGGGCACCAAGCATAGAGTGTGAAAACTGAGTTTATCTGAGAGCTGCTTGGAAGCCTGATGGTGTGTGAAGTTAGTGAGCCAAATGGAGTTGTTCTCCCACAATAACCACTCGGCTGATTCTTCTTCAATATGCCCTTCACCAACATGCAGTGTTTCCTTGATTGAATTAGCTCTCACACCAATATTTGCGTCTAGAGCCTTTGCATTGAGGGCTATCTGAGAACGGCTGTGGCGCTGAAGTTGCCTGTGAATGTGGAGTTGGTGGCATGTGAAACCCGCATGTGGAGCATTCGTGTGTGCGGGATGCTCACCAAGCTTCATTTCAGTCCTAGGCACTCAACGGGCACTAAGCATAGAGTGTGAAAACTGAGTTTTCCCTAGAGCTGCTTGGAAGCCTGATGGTGTGTGAAGTTAGTGAGCCAAATGGAGTTGTTCTCCCACAAGAACCACTCGGCTGATTCTTCTTCAATATGCCCTTCACCAACATGCAGTGTTTCCTTGATTGAATTAGCTCTCACACCAATATTTGCGTCTAGAGCCTTTGCATTGAGGGCTATCTGAAAACGGCTGTGGCGCTGAAGTTGCCTGTGAATGTGGAGTTGGTGGCATGTGAAACCCGCATGTGGAGCATTCGTTTGTGTGGGATGCTCACCAAGCTTCAGTTCAGTCCCAGACACTCAAAGGGCACTAAGCATAGAGTGTGAAAACTGAGTTTCCTTGAGAGCTGCTTGGAAGCCTGATGGTGTGTGAAGTTAGTGAGCCAAATGGAGTTGTTCTCCCACAAGAACCACTCGGCTGATTCTTCTTCAATATGCCCTTCACCAACATGCAGTGTTTCCTTGATTGAATTAGCTCTCACACCAATATTTGCGTCTAGAGCCTTTGCATTGAGGGCTATCTGAAAACGGCTGTGGCGCTCAAGTTGCCTGTGAATGTGGAGTTGGTGGCATGTGAAACCCGCATGTGGAGCATTCGTTTGTGTGGGATGCTCACCAAGCTTCTTTTCAGTCCTGGGCACTCAAAGGGCACTAAGCATAGAGTGTGAAAACTGAGTTTCCTTGAGAGCTGCTTGGAAGCCTGATGGTGTGTGAAGTTAGTGAGCCAAATGGAGTTGTTCTCCCACAAGAACCACTCGGCTGAACCTTCTTCAATATGCCCTTCACCAACATGCAGTGTTTCCTTGATTGAATTATCTCTCACACCAATATTTGCGTCTAGAGCCTTTGCATTGAGGGCTATCTGAAAACGGCTGTGGCGCTGAAGTTACCTGTGAATGTGGAGTTGGTGGCATGTGAAACCCGCATGTGGAGCATTCGTTTGTGTGGGATGCTCACCAAGCTTCATTCCTAGATAATGCACTCAAAGGGCACTAAGCATAGAGTGTGAAAACTGAGTTTCCTTGAGAGCTGCTTGGAAGCCTGATGGTGTGTGAAGTTAGTGAGCCAAATGGAGTTGTTCTCCCACAAGAACCACTCGGCTGATCCTTCTTCAATATGCCCTTCACCAACATGCAGTGTTTCCTTGATTGAATTAGCTCTCACACCAATATTTGCGTCTAGAGCCTTTGCATTGAGGGCTATCTGAAAACGGCTGTGGCGCTCAAGTTGCCTGTGAATGTGGAGTTGGTGCATGTGAAACCTGCATGTAGCGCATTCGTTTGTGTGGGATGCTCTACCAGGTTCATTCGTAGATAATGCACTCACAGGGCACTAAGCATAGAGTGTGAAAACTGAGTTTCCTTGAGAGCTGCTTGGAAGCCTGATGGTGTGTGAAGCTAGTGAGCCAAATGGAGTTGTTCTCCCACAAGAACCACTCGGCTGATCCTTCTTCAATATGCCCTTCACCAACATGCAGTGTTTCCTTGATTGAATTAGCTCTCACACAAATATTTGCGTCTAGAGCATTTGCATTGAGGGCTATCTGAAAACGGCTGTGGCGTTGAAGTTGCCTGTGAATGTGGAGTTGGTGGCATGTGAAACCCGCATGTAGAGTATTCGTTTGTGTGGGATGCTAGGTTCATTCCTAGATAATGCACTCAAAGGGCACTAAGCATAGAGTGTGAAAACTGAGTTTCCTTGAGAGCTGCTTGGAAGCCTGATGGTGTGTGAAGTTAGTGAGCCAAATGGAGTTGTTCTCCCACAAGAACCACTCGGCTGAACCTTCTTCAATATGCCCTTCACCAACATGCAGTGTTTCCTTGATTGAATTATCTCTCACACCAATATTTGCGTCTAGAGCCTTTGCATTGAGGGCTATCTGAAAACGGCTGTGGCGCTGAAGTTACCTGTGAATGTGGAGTTGGTGGCATGTGAAACCCGCATGTGGAGCATTCGTTTGTGTGGGATGCTCTACAAGGTTCATTCCTAGATAATGCACTCAAAGGGCACTAAGCATAGAGTGTGAAAACTGAGTTTCCTTGAGAGCTGCTTGGAAGCCTGATGGTGTGTGAAGTTAGTGAGCCAAATGGAGTTGTTCTCCCAGAAGAACCACTCGGCTGATCATTCTTCAATATGCCCTTCACCAACATGCAGTGTTTCCTTGATTGAATTATCTCTCACACCAATATTTGCGTCTAGAGCCTTTGCATTGAGGGCTATCTGAAAACGGCTGTGGCGCTCAAGTTGCCTGTGAATGTGGAGTTGGTGCATGTGAAACCTGCATGTAGCGCATTCGTTTGTGTGGGATGCTCTACCAGGTTCATTCCTAGATAATGCACTCACAGGGCACTAAGCATAGAGTGTGAAAACTGAGTTTCCTTGAGAGCTGCTTGGAAGCCTGATGGTGTGTGAAGCTAGTGAGCCAAATGGAGTTGTTCTCCCACAAGAACCACTCGGCTGATCCTTCTTCAATATGCCCTTCACCAACATGCAGTGTTTCCTTGATTGAATTAGCTCTCACACAAATATTTGCGTCTAGAGCATTTGCATTGAGGGCTATCTGAAAACGGCTGTGGCGTTGAAGTTGCCTGTGAATGTGGAGTTGGTGGCATGTGAAACCCGCATGGAGAGCATTCGTTTGTGTGGGATGCTAGGTTCATTCCTAGATAATGCACTCAAAGGGCACTAAGCATAGAGTGTGAAAACTGAGTTTCCCTGAGAGCTGCTTGGAAGCATGATGGTGTGTGAAGTTAGTGAGCCAAATGGAGTTGTTCTCCCACAAGAACCACTCGGCTGATCCTTCTTCAATATGCCCTTCACCAACATGCAGTGTTTCCTTGATTGAATTAGCTCTCACACCAATATTTGCGTCTAGAGCCTTTGCATTGAGGGCTATCTGAAAACGGCTGTGGCGCTGAAGTTGCCTGTGAATGTGGAGTTGGTGGCATGTGAAACCCGCAACTGGAGCATTCCTTTGTGTGGGATGCTCACCAAGCTTCATTTCAGTCCTAGGCACTCAAAGGGCACTAAGCATAGAGTGTGAAAACTGAGTTTCCTTGAGAGCTGCTTGGAAGCCTGATGGTGTGTGAAGTTAGTGAGCCAAATGGAGTTGTTCTCCCTCAAGAACCACTCGGCTGATCCTTCTTCAATATGCCCTTCACCAACATGCAGTGTTTCCTTGATTGAATTAGCTCTCACACCAATATTTGCGTCTAGAGCCTTTGCATTGAGGGCTATCTGAAAACGGCTGTGGCGCTGAAGTTGCCTGTGAATGTGGAGTTGTTGGCATGTGAAACCCGCATGTGGAGCATTCGTTTGTGTGGGATGCTCTACCAGGTTCATTCCTAGATAATGCACTCAAAGGGCACTAAGCATAGAGTGTGAAAACTGAGTTTCCTTGAGAGCTGCTTGGAAGCCTGATGGTGTGTGAAGTTAGTGAGCCAAATGGAGTTGTTCTCCCACAAGAACCACTCGGCTGATCCTTCTTCAATATGCCCTTCACCAACATGCAGTGTTTCCTTGATTGAATTAGCTCTCACACCAATATTTGCGTCTAGAACCTTTGCATTGAGGGCTATCTGAAAACGGCTGTGGCGCTGAAGTTGCCTGTGAATGTGGAGTTGGTGCATGTGTAACCCGCATGTGGAGCATTCGTTTGTGTGGGATGCTCACCAAGCTTCATTTCAGTCCTAGGCACTCAAAGGGCACTAAGCATAGAGTGTGAAACCTGAGTTTCCTTGAGAGCTGCTTGGAAGCCTGATGGTGTGTGAAGTTAGTGAGCCAAATGGAGTTGTTCTCCCACAAGAACCACTCGGCTGATTCTTCTTCAATATGCCCTTCACCAACATGCAGTGTTTCCTTGATTGAATTAGCTCTCACACCAATATTTGCGTCTAGAGCCTTTGCATTGAGGGCTATCTGAAAACGGCTGTGGCGCTGAAGTTGCCTGTGAATGTGGAGTTGGTGGCATGTGAAACCCTCATGTGGAGCATTCGTTTGTGTTGGATGCTCTACCAGGTTCATTCCTAGATAATGCACTCAAAGGGCACTAAGCATAGAGTGTGAAAACTGAATTTCCCTGAGAGCTGCTTGGAAGCCTGATGGTGTGTGAAGTTAGTGAGCCAAATGGAGTTGTTCTCCCACAAGAACCACTCGGCTGATCCTTCTTCAATATGCCCTTCACCAACATGCAGTGTTTCCTTGATTGAATTAGCTCTCACACCAATATTTGCGTCTAGAGCCTTTGCATTGAGGGCTATCTGAAAACGGCTGTGGCGCTGAAGTTGCCTGTGAATGTGGAGTTGGTGGCATGTGAAACCCGCATATGGAGCATTCGTTTGTGTGGGATGCTCTACCAGGTTCATTCCTAGATAATGCACTCAAAGGGCACTAAGCATAGAGTGTGAAACCTGAGTTTCCTTCAGAGCTGCTTGGAAGCCTGATTGTGTGTGAAGTTAGTGAGCCAAATGGAGTTGTTCTCCCACAAGAACCACTCGGCTGATCCTTCTTCAATATGCCCTTCACCAACATGCAGTGTTTCCTTGATTGAATTAGCTCTCACACCAATATTTGCGTCTAGAGCATTTGCATTGAGGGCTATCTGAAAATGACTGTCGCGTTGAAGTTGCCTGTGAATGTGGAATTGGTGGCATGTGAAACCCGCATGTAGAGCATTCGTTTGTGTGGATGCTCTACCAGGTTCATTCCTAGATAATGCACTCAAAGGGCACTAAGCATAGAGTGTGAAAACTGAGTTTCCTTGAGAGCTGCTTGGAAGCCTGATGGTGTGTGAAGTTAGTGAGCCAAATGGAGTTGTTCTCCCACAAGAACCACTCGGCTGATTCTTCTTCAATATGCCCTTCACCAACATGCAGTGTTTCCTTGATTGAATTAGCTCTCACACCAATATTTGCGTCTAGAGCCTTTGCATTGAGGGCTATCTGAAAACGGCTGTGGCGCTGAAGTTGCCTGTGAATGTGGAGTTGGTGGCATGTGAAACCCGCATGTGGAGCATTCGTTTCTGTGGGATGCTCTACCAGGTTCATTCCTAGATAATGCACTCAAAGGGCACTAAGCATAGAGTGTGAAAACTGAGTTTCCCTGAGAGCTGCTTGGAAGCCTGATGGTGTGTGAAGTTAGTGAGCCAAATGGAGTTGTTCTCCCACAAGAACCACTCGGCTGATCCTTCTTCAATATGCCCTTCACCAACATGCAGTGTTTCCTTGATTGAATTAGCTCTCACACCAATATTTGCGTCTAGAGCCTTTGCATTGAGGGCTATCTGAAAACGGCTGTGGCGCTGAAGTTGCCTGTGAATGTGGAGTTGGTGGCATGTGAAACCCGCATGTGGAGCATTCGTTTCTGTGGGATGCTCTACCAGGTTCATTCCTAGATAATGCACTCAAAGGGCACTAAGCATAGAGTGTGAAAACTGAGTTTCCCTGAGAGCTGCTTGGAAGCCTGATGGTGTGTGAAGTTAGTGAGCCAAATGGAGTTGTTCTCCCACAAGAACCACTCGGCTGATCCTTCTTCAATATGCCCTTCACCAACATGCAGTGTTTCCTTGATTGAATTAGCTCTCACACCAATATTTGCGTCTAGAGCATTTGCATTGAGGGCTATCTGAAAATGTCTGTCGCGTTGAAGTTGCCTGTGAATGTGGAATTGGTGGCATGTGAAACCCGCATGTAGAGCATTCGTTTGTGTGGGATGCTCTACCAGGTTCATTCCTAGATAATGCACTCAAAGGGCACTAAGCATAGAGTGTGAAAACTGAGTTTCCTTGAGAGCTGCTTGGAAGCCTGATGGTGTGTGAAGTTAGTGAGCCAAATGGAGTTGTTCTCCCACAAGAACCACTCGGCTGATTCTTCTTCAATATGCCCTTCACCAACATGCAGTGTTTCCTTGATTGAATTAGCTCTCACACCAATATTTGCGTCTAGAGCCTTTGCATTGAGGGCTATCTGAAAACGGCTGTGGCGCTGAAGTTGCCTGTGAATGTGGAGTTGGTGGCATGTGAAACCCGCATGTGGAGCATTCGTTTCTGTGGGATGCTCTACCAGGTTCATTCCTAGATAATGCACTCAAAGGGCACTAAGCATAGAGTGTGAAAACTGAGTTTCCCTGAGAGCTGCTTGGAAGCCTGATGGTGTGTGAAGTTATTGAGCCAAATGGAGTTGTTCTCCCACAAGAACCACTCGGCTGATCCTTCTTCAATATGCCCTTCACCAACATGCAGTGTTTCCTTGATTGAATTAGCTCTCACACCAATATTTGCGTCTAGAGCCTTTGCATTGAGGGCTATCTGAAAACGGCTGTGGCGCTGAAGTTGCCTGTGAATGTGGAGTTGGTGCATGTGAAACCCGCATGTGGAGCATTGGTTTGTGTGGGATGCTCTACCAGGTTCATTCCTAGATAATGCACTCAAAGGGCACTAAGCATAGAGTGTGAAAACTGAGTTTCCCTGAGAGCTGCTTGGAAGCCTGATGGTGTGTGAAGTTAGTGAGCCAAATGGAGTTGTTCTCCCACAAGAACCACTCGGCTGATCCTTCTTCAATATGCCATTCACCAACATGCAGTGTTTCCTTGATTTAATTAGCTCTCACACCAATATTTGCGTCTAGAGCCTTTGCATTGAGGGCTATCTGAAAACGGCTGTGGCGCTGAAGTTGCCTGTGAATGTGGAGTTGGTGGCATGTGAAATCCTCATGTGGAGCATTCGTTTGTGTGGGATGCTCTACCAGGTTCATTCCTAGATAATGCACTCAAAGGGCACTAAGCATAGAGTGTGAAAACTGAATTTCCCTGAGAGCTGCTTGGAAGCCTGATGGTGTGTGAAGTTAGTGAGCCAAATGGAGTTGTTCTCCCACAAGAACCACTCGGCTGATTCTTCTTCAATATGCCCTTCACCAACATGCAGTGTTTCCTTGATTGAATTAGCTCTCACACCAATATTTGCGTCTAGAGCCTTTGCATTGAGGGCTATCTGAAAACGGCTGTGGCACTGAAGTTGCCTGTGAATGTGGAGTTGGTGGCATGTGAAACCCGCATGTGGAGCATTCGTTTGTGTGGGATGCTCTACCAGGTTCATTCCTAGATAATGCACTCAAAGGGCACTAAGCATAGAGTGTGAAAACTGAGTTTCCCTGACAGCTGCTTGGAAACGTGATGGTGTGTGAAGTTAGTGAGCCAAATGGAGTTGTTCTCCCACAAGAACCACTCGGCTGATCCTTCTTCAATATGCCCTTCACCAACATGCAGTGTTTCCTTGATTGAATTAGCTCTCACACCAATATTTGCGTCTAGAGCCTTTGCATTGAGGGCTATCTGAAAACGGCTGTGGCGCTGAAGTTGCCTGTGAATGTGGAGTTGTTGGCATGTGAAACCCGCATGTGGAGCATTCGTTTGTGTGGGATGCTCTACCAGGTTCATTCCTAGATAATGCACTCAAAGGGCACTAAGCATAGAGTGTGAAAACTGAGTTTCCTTGAGAGCTGCTTGGAAGCCTGATGGTGTGTGAAGTTAGTGAGCCAAATGGAGTTGTTCTCCCACAAGAACCACTCGGCTGATCCTTCTTCAATATGCCCTTCACCAACATGCAGTGTTTCCTTGATTGAATTAGCTCTCACACCAATATTTGCGTCTAGAACCTTTGCATTGAGGGCTATCTGAAAACGGCTGTGGCGCTGAAGTTGCCTGTGAATGTGGAGTTGGTGCATGTGAAACCCGCATGTGGAGCATTCGTTTGTGTGGGATGCTCACCAAGCTTCATTTCAGTCCTAGGCACTCAAAGGGCACTAAGCATAGAGTGTGAAACCTGAGTTTCCTTGAGAGCTGCTTGGAAGCCTGATGGTGTGTGAAGTTAGTGAGCCAAATGGAGTTGTTCTCCCACAAGAACCACTCGGCTGATTCTTCTTCAATATGCCCTTCACCAACATGCAGTGTTTCCTTGATTGAATTAGCTCTCACACCAATATTTGCGTCTAGAGCCTTTGCATGGAGGGCTATCTGAAAACGGCTGTGGCACTGAAGTTGCCTGTGAATGTGGAGTTGTTGGCATGTGAAACCCGCATGTGGAGCATTCGTTTGTGTGGGATGCTCTACCAGGTTCATTCCTAGATAATGCACTCAAAGGGCACTAAGCATAGAGTGTGAAAACTGAGATTCCCTGAGAGCTGCTTGGAAGCCTGATGGTGTGTGAAGTTAGTGAGCCAAATGGAGTTGTTCTCCCACAAGAACCACTCGACTGATTCTTCTTCAATATGCCCTTCACCAACATGCAGTGTTTCCTTGATTGAATTAGCTCTCACACCAATATTTGCGTCTAGAGCCTTTGCATTGAGGGCTATCTGAAAACGGCTGTGGCGCTGAAGTTGCCTGTGAATGTGGAGTTGGTGGCATGTGAAACCCTCATGTGGAGCATTCGTTTGTGTTGGATGCTCTACCAGGTTCATTCCTAGATAATGCACTCAAAGGGCACTAAGCATAGAGTGTGAAAACTGAGTTTGCTTGAGAGCTGCTTGGAAGCCTGATGGTGTGTGAAGTTAGTGAGCCAAATGGAGTTGTTCTCCCACAAGAACCACTCGGCTGATCCTTCTTCAATATGCCCTTCACCAACATGCAGTGTTTCCTTGATTGAATTAGCTCTCACACCAATATTTGCGTCTAGAGCCTTTGCATTGAGGGCTATCTGAAAACGGCTGTGGCGCTGAAGTTGCCTGTGAATGTGGAGTTGGTGGCATGTGAAACCCGCATATGGAGCATTCGTTTGTGTGGGATGCTCTACCAGGTTCATTCCTAGATAATGCACTCAAAGGGCACTAAGCATAGAGTGTGAAACCTGAGTTTCCTTCAGAGCTGCTTGGAAGCCTGATTGTGTGTGAAGTTAGTGAGCCAAATGGAGTTGTTCTCCCACAAGAACCACTCGGCTGATCCTTCTTCAATATGCCCTTCACCAACATGCAGTGTTTCCTTGATTGAATTAGCTCTCACACCAATATTTGCGTCTAGAGCCTTTGCATTGAGGGCTATCTGAAAACGGCTGTGGCGCTGAAGTTGCCTGTGAATGTGGAGTTGTTGGCATGTGAAACCCGCATGTGGAGCATTCGTTTGTGTGGGATGCTCTACCAGGTTCATTCCTAGATAATGCACTCAAAGGGCACTAAGCATAGAGTGTGAAAACTGAGTTTCCTTGAGAGCTGCTTGGAAGCCTGATGGTGTGTGAAGTTAGTGAGCCAAATGGAGTTGTTCTCCCACAAGAACCACTCGGCTGATCCTTCTTCAATATGCCCTTCACCAACATGCAGTGTTTCCTTGATTGAATTAGCTCTCACACCAATATTTGCGTCTAGAACCTTTGCATTGAGGGCTATCTGAAAACGGCTGTGGCGCTGAAGTTGCCTGTGAATGTGGAGTTGGTGCATGTGAAACCCGCATGTGGAGCATTCGTTTGTGTGGGATGCTCACCAAGCTTCATTTCAGTCCTAGGCACTCAAAGGGCACTAAGCATAGAGTGTGAAACCTGAGTTTCCTTGAGAGCTGCTTGGAAGCCTGATGGTGTGTGAAGTTAGTGAGCCAAATGGAGTTGTTCTCCCACAAGAACCACTCGGCTGATTCTTCTTCAATATGCCCTTCACCAACATGCAGTGTTTCCTTGATTGAATTAGCTCTCACACCAATATTTGCGTCTAGAGCCTTTGCATGGAGGGCTATCTGAAAACGGCTGTGGCACTGAAGTTGCCTGTGAATGTGGAGTTGTTGGCATGTGAAACCCGCATGTGGAGCATTCGTTTGTGTGGGATGCTCTACCAGGTTCATTCCTAGATAATGCACTCAAAGGGCACTAAGCATAGAGTGTGAAAACTGAGATTCCCTGAGAGCTGCTTGGAAGCCTGATGGTGTGTGAAGTTAGTGAGCCAAATGGAGTTGTTCTCCCACAAGAACCACTCGACTGATTCTTCTTCAATATGCCCTTCACCAACATGCAGTGTTTCCTTGATTGAATTAGCTCTCACACCAATATTTGCGTCTAGAGCCTTTGCATTGAGGGCTATCTGAAAACGGCTGTGGCGCTGAAGTTGCCTGTGAATGTGGAGTTGGTGGCATGTGAAACCCTCATGTGGAGCATTCGTTTGTGTTGGATGCTCTACCAGGTTCATTCCTAGATAATGCACTCAAAGGGCACTAAGCATAGAGTGTGAAAACTGAGTTTGCTTGAGAGCTGCTTGGAAGCCTGATGGTGTGTGAAGTTAGTGAGCCAAATGGAGTTGTTCTCCCACAAGAACCACTCGGCTGATCCTTCTTCAATATGCCCTTCACCAACATGCAGTGTTTCCTTGATTGAATTAGCTCTCACACCAATATTTGCGTCTAGAGCCTTTGCATTGAGGGCTATCTGAAAACGGCTGTGGCGCTGAAGTTGCCTGTGAATGTGGAGTTGGTGGCATGTGAAACCCGCATATGGAGCATTCGTTTGTGTGGGATGCTCTACCAGGTTCATTCCTAGATAATGCACTCAAAGGGCACTAAGCATAGAGTGTGAAACCTGAGTTTCCTTCAGAGCTGCTTGGAAGCCTGATTGTGTGTGAAGTTAGTGAGCCAAATGGAGTTGTTCTCCCACAAGAACCACTCGGCTGATCCTTCTTCAATATGCCCTTCACCAACATGCAGTGTTTCCTTGATTGAATTAGCTCTCACACCAATATTTGCGTCTAGAGCATTTGCATTGAGGGCTATCTGAAAATGTCTGTCGCGTTGAAGTTGCCTGTGAATGTGGAATTGGTGGCATGTGAAACCCGCATGTAGAGCATTCGTTTGTGTGGGATGCTCTACCAGGTTCATTCCTAGATAATGCACTCAAAGGGCACTAAGCATAGAGTGTGAAAACTGAGTTTCCTTGAGAGCTGCTTGGAAGCCTGATGGTGTGTGAAGTTAGTGAGCCAAATGGAGTTGTTCTCCCACAAGAACCACTCGGCTGATTCTTCTTCAATATGCCCTTCACCAACATGCAGTGTTTCCTTGATTGAATTAGCTCTCACACCAATATTTGCGTCTAGAGCCTTTGCATTGAGGGCTATCTGAAAACGGCTGTGGCGCTGAAGTTGCCTGTGAATGTGGAGTTGGTGGCATGTGAAACCCGCATATGGAGCATTCGTTTGTGTGGGATGCTCTACCAGGTTCATTCCTAGATAATGCACTCAAAGGGCACTAAGCATAGAGTGTGAAACCTGAGTTTCCTTCAGAGCTGCTTGGAAGCCTGATGGTGTGTGAAGTTAGTGAGCCAAATGGAGTTGTTCTCCCACAAGAACCACTCGGCTGATCCTTCTTCAATATGCCCTTCACCAACATGCAGTGTTTCCTTGATTGAATTAGCTCTCACACCAATATTTGCGTCTAGAGCATTTGCATTGAGGGCTATCTGAAAATGTCTGTCGCGTTGAAGTTGCCTGTGAATGTGGAATTGGTGGCATGTGAAACCCGCATGTAGAGCATTCGTTTGTGTGGGATGCTCTACCAGGTTCATTCCTAGATAATGCACTCAAAGGGCACTAAGCATAGAGTGTGAAAACTGAGTTTGCTTGAGAGCTGCTTGGAAGCCTGATGGTGTGTGAAGTTAGTGAGCCAAATGGAGTTGTTCTCCCACAAGAACCACTCGGCTGATTCTTCTTCAATATGCCCTTCACCAACATGCAGTGTTTCCTTGATTGAATTAGCTCTCACACCAATATTTGCGTCTAGAGCCTTTGCATTGAGGGCTATCTGAAAACGGCTGTGGCGCTGAAGTTGCCTGTGAATGTGAAGTTGGTGGCATGTGAAACCCGCATATGGAGCATTCGTTTGTGTGGGATGCTCTAACAGGTTCATTCCTAGATAATGCACTCAAAGGGCACTAAGCATAGAGTGTGAAAACTGAGTTTCCTTGAGAGCTGCTTGGAAGCCTGATGGTGTGTGAAGTTAGTGAGCCAAATGGAGTTGTTCTCCCGCAAGAACCACTCGGCTGATCCTTCTTCAATATGCCCTTCACCAACATGCAGTGTTTCCTTGATTGAATTAGCTCTCACACCAATATTTGCGTCTAGAGCCTTTGCATTGAGGGCTATCTGAAAACGGCTGTGGCGCTGAAGCTGCCTGTGAATGTGGAGATGGTGGCATGTGAAACCCGCATGTAGCGCATTCGTTTGTGTGGGATGCTCTACCAGGTTCATTCCTAGATAATGCACTCAAAGGGCACTAAGCATAGAGTGTGAAAACTGAGTTTCCTTGAGAGCTGCTTGGAAGCCTGATGGTGTGTGAAGTTAGTGAGCCAAATGGAGTTGTTCTCCCACAAGAACCACTCGGCTGATTCTTCTTCAATATGCCCTTCACCAACATGCAGTGTTTCCTTGATTGAATTAGCTCTCACACCAATATTTGCGTCTAGAGCCTTTGCATTGAGGGCTATCTGAAAACGGCTGTGGCGCTGAAGTTGCCTGTGAATGTGGAGTTGGTGGCATGTGAAACCCGCATGTGGAGCATTCGTTTGTGTGGGATGCTCTACCAGGTTCATTCCTAGATAATGCACTCAAAGGGCACTAAGCATAGAGTGTGAAACCTGAGTTTCCTTCAGAGCTGCTTGGAAGCCTGATGGTGTGTGAAGTTAGTGAGCCAAATGCAGTTGTTCTCCCACAAGAACCACTCGGCTGATCCTTCTTCAATATGCCCTTCACCAACATGCAGTGTTTCCTTGATTGAATTAGCTCTCACACAAATATTTGCGTCTAGAGCATTTGCATTGAGGGCTATCTGAAAATGTCTGTCGCGTTGAAGTTGCCTGTGAAAGTGGAATTGGTGGCATGTGAAACCCGCATGTAGAGCATTCGTTTGTGTGGGATGCTCTACCAGGTTCATTCCTAGATAATACACTCAAAGGGCACTAAGCATAGAGTGTGAAAACTGAGTTTCCTTGAGAGCTGCTTGGAAGCCTGATGGTGTGTGAAGTTAGTGAGCCAAATGGAGTTGTTCTCCCACAAGAACCACTCGGCTGATCCTTCTTCAATATGCCCTTCACCAACATGCAGTGTTTCCTTGATTGAATTAGCTCTCACACAAATATTTGCGTCTAGAGCATTTGCATTGAGGGCTATCTGAAAATGTCTGTCGCGTTGAAGTTGCCTGTGAAAGTGGAATTGGTGGCATGTGAAACCCGCATGTAGAGCATTCGTTTGTGTGGGATGCTCTACCAGGTTCATTCCTAGATAATACACTCAAAGGGCACTAAGCATAGAGTGTGAAAACTGAGTTTCCTTGAGAGCTGCTTGGAAGCCTGATGGTGTGTGAAGTTAGTGAGCCAAATGGAGTTGTTCTCCCACAAGAACCACTCGGCTGATTCTTCTTCAATATGCCCTTCACCAACATGCAGTGTTTCCTTGATTGAATTAGCTCTCACACCAATATTTGCGTCTAGAGCCTTTGCATTGAGGGCTATCTCAAAACGGCTGTGGCGCTGAAGTTGCCTGTGAATGTGAAGTTGGTGGCATGTGAAACCCGCATATGGAGCATTCGTTTGTGTGGGATGTGATGCTCACCAAGCTTCATTTCAGTCCTAGGCACTCAAAGGGCACTAAGCATAGAGTGTGAACCTGAGTTTCCTTGAGAGCTGCTTGGAAGCCTGATGGTGTGTGAAGTTAGTGAGCCAAATGGAGTTGTTCTCCCACAAGAACCACTCGGCTGATCCTTCTTCAATATGCCCTTCACCAACATGCAGTGTTTCCTTGATTGAATTAGCTCTCACACCAATATTTGCGTCTAGAGCCTTTGCATTGAGGGCTATCTGAAAAACGGCTGTGGCGCTGAAGTTGCCTGTGAATGTGGAGATGGTGGCATGTGAAACCGCATGTAGCGCATTCGTTTGTGTGGGATGCTCTACCAGGTTCATTCCTAGATAATGCACTCAAAGGGCACTAAGCATAGAGTGTGAAAACTGAGATTCCTTGAGAGCTGCTTGGAAGCCTGATGGTGTGTGAAGTTAGTGAGCCAAATGGAGTTGTTCTCCCACAAGAACCACTCGGCTGATTCTTCTTCAATATGCCCTTCACCAACATGCAGTGTTTCCTTGATTGAATTAGCTCTCACACCAATATTTGCGTCTAGAGCCTTTGCATTGAGGGCTATCTGAAAACGGCTGTGGCGCTGAAGTTGCCTGTGAATGTGGAGATGGTGGCATGTGAAACCCGCATGTAGAGCATTCGTTTGTGTGGGATGCTCTACCAGGTTCATTCCTAGATAATGCACTCAAAGGGCACTAAGCATAGAGTGTGAAACCTGAGTTTTCTTCAGAGCTGCTTGGAAGCCTGATGGTGTGAAGTTAGTGAGCCAAATGGAGTTGTTCTCCCACAAGAACCACTCGGCTGATCCTTCTTCAATATGCCCTTCACCAACATGCAGTGTTTCCTTGATTGAATTAGCTCTCACACAAATATTTGCGTCTAGAGCATTTGCATGAGGGCTATCTGAAAATGTCTGTCGCGTGAAGTTGCCTGTGAATGTGAAGTTGGTGGCATGTGAAACCCGCATATGGAGCATTCGTTTGTGTGGGATGCTCTAACAGGTTCATTCCTAGATAATGCACTCAAAGGGCACTAAGCATAGAGTGTGAAAACTGAGTTTCCTTGAGAGCTGCTTGGAAGCCTGATGGTGTGTGAAGTTAGTGAGCCAAATGGAGTTGTTCTCCCGCAAGAACCACTCGGCTGATCCTTCTTCAATATGCCCTTCACCAACATGCAGTGTTTCCTTGATTGAATTAGCTCTCACACCAATATTTGCGTCTAGAGCCTTTGCATTGAGGGCTATCTGAAAACGGCTGTGGCGCTGAAGTTGCCTGTGAATGTGGAGTTGGTGGCATGTGAAACCCGCATGTGGAGCATTCGTTTGTGTGGGATGCTCTACCAGGTTCATTCCTAGATAATGCACTCAAAGGGCACTAAGCATAGAGTTTGAAACCTGAGTTTCCCTGAGAGCTGCTTGGAAGCCTGATGGTGTGTGAAGTTAGTGAGCCAAATGGAGTTGTTCTCCCACAAGAACCACTCGGCTGATCCTTCTTCAATATGCCCTTCACCAACATGCAGTGTTTCCTTGATTGAATTATCTCTCACACCAATATTTGCGTCTAGAGCCTTTGCATCGAGGGCTATCTGAAAACGGCTGTGGCGCTGAAGTTGCCTGTGAATGTGGAGTTGGTGGCATGAGAAACCCGCATGTGGAGCATTTGTTTGTGTGGGATGCTCTACCAGGTTCATTCCTAGATAATGCACTCAAAGGGCACTAAGCATAGAGTGTGAAAACTGAGTTTCCCTGAGAGCTGCTTGGAAGCCTGTTGCTGTGTGAAGTTAGTGAGCCAAATGGAGTTGTTCTCCCACAAGAACCACTCGGCTGATCCTTCTTCAATATGCCCTTCACCAACATGCAGTGTTTCCTTGATTGAATTAGCTCTCACACCAATATTTGCGTCTAGAGCCTTTGCATTGAGGGCTATCTGAAAACGGCTGTGGCGCTGAAGTTGCCTGTGAATGTGGAGTTGTTGGCATGTGAAACCCGCATGTGGAGCATTCGTTTGTGTGGGATGCTCTACCAGGTTCATTCCTAGATAATGCAATGAAAGGGCACTAAGCATAGAGTGTGAAAACTGAGTTTCCCTGAAAGCTGCTTGGAAGCCTGATGGTGTGTGAAGTTAGTGAGCCAAATGGAGTTGTTCTCCCACAAGAACCACTCGGCTGATCCTTCTTCAATATGCCCTTCACCAACATGCAGTGTTTCCTTGATTGAATTAGCTCTCACACCAATATTTGCGTCTAGAACCTTTGCATTGAGGGCTATCTGAAAACGGCTGTGGCGCTGAAGTTGCCTGTGAATGTGGAGTTGGTGCATGTGAAACCCGCATGTGGAGCATTCGTTTGTGTGGGATGCTCACCAAGCTTAATTTCAGTCCTAGGCACTCAAAGGGCACTAAGCATAGAGTGTGAAACCTGATTTTCCTTGAGAGCTGCTTGGAAGCCTGATGGTGTGTGAAGTTAGTGAGCCAAATGGAGTTGTTCTCCCACAAGAACCACTCGGCTGATTCTTCTTCAATATGCCCTTCACCAACATGCAGTGTTTCCTTGATTGAATTAGCTCTCACACCAATATTTGCGTCTAGAGCCTTTGAATTGAGGGCTATCTGAAAACGGCTGTGGTGCTGAAGTTGCCTGTGAATGTGGAGTTGTTGGCATGTGAAAGCCGCATGTGGAGCATTCGTTTGTGTGGGATGCTCTACCAGGTTCATTCCTAGATAATGCAATGAAAGGGCACTAAGCATAGAGTGTGAAACCTGAGTTTCCTTCAGAGCTGCTTGGAAGCCTGATGGTGTGTGAAGTTAGTGAGCCAAATGGAGTTGTTCTCCCACAAGAACCACTCGGCTGATCCTTCTTCAATATGCCCTTCACCAACATGCAGTGTTTCCTTGATTGAATTAGCTCTCACACAAATATTTGCGTCTAGAGCATTTGCATTGAGGGCTATCTGAAAATGTCTGTCGTGTTGAAGTTGCCTGTGAAAGTGGAATTGGTGGCATGTGAAACCCGCATGTAGAGCATTCGTTTGTGTGGGATGCTCTACCAGGTTCATTCCTAGATAATACACTCAAAGGGCACTAAGCATAGAGTGTGAAAACTGAGTTTCCTTGAGAGCTGCTTGGAAGCCTGATGGTGTGTGAAGTTAGTGAGCCAAATGGAGTTGTTCTCCCACAAGAACCACTCGGCTGATTCTTCTTCAATATGCCCTTCACCAACATGCAGTGTTTCCTTGATTGAATTAGCTCTCACACCAATATTTGCGTCTAGAGCCTTTGCATTGAGGGCTATCTCAAAACGGCTGCGGCGCTGAAGTTGCCTGTGAATGTGAAGTTGGTGGCATGTGAAACCCGCATATGGAGCATTCGTTTGTGTGGGATGCTCACCAAGCTTCATTTCAGTCCTAGGCACTCAAGGGCACTAAGCATAGAGTGTGAAACCTGAGTTTCTTGAGAGCTGCTTGGAAGCCTGATGGTGTGTGAAGTTAGTGAGCCAAATGGAGTTGTTCTCCCACAAGAACCACTCGGCTGATTCTTCTTCAATATGCCCTTCACCAACATGCAGTGTTTCCTTGATTGAATTATCTCTCACACCAATATTTGCGTCTAGAGCCTTTGCATTGAGGGCTATCTCAAAACGGCTGTGGCGCTGAAGTTGCCTGTGAATGTGAAGTTGGTGGCATGTGAAACCCGCATATGGAGCATTCGTTGTGTGGGATGCTCACCAAGCTTCATTTCAGTCCCAGGCACTCAAAGGGCACTAAGCATAGAGTGTGAAACCTGAGTTTCCTTGAGAGCTGCTTGGAAGCCTGATGGTGTGTGAAGTTAGTGAGCCAAATGGAGTTGTTCTCCCACAAGAACCACTCGGCTGATCCTTCTTCAATATGCCCTTCACCAACATGCAGTGTTTCCTTGATTGAATTAGCTCTCACACCAATATTTGCGTCTAGAGCCTTTGCATTGAGGGCTATCTCAAAACGGCTGTGGCGCTGAAGTTGCCTGTGAATGTGGAGATGGTGGCATGTGAAACCCGCATGTGGAGCATTCGTTTGTGTGGATGCTCTACCAGGTTCATTCCTAGATAATGCACTCAAAGGGCACTAAGCATAGAGTGTGAAAACTGAGATTCCCTGAGAGCTGCTTGGAAGCCTGATGGTGTGTGAAGTTAGTGAGCCAAATGGAGTTGTTCTCCCACAAGAACCACTCGACTGATTCTTCTTCAATATGCCCTTCACCAACATGCAGTGTTTCCTTGATTGAATTAGCTCTCACACCAATATTTGCGTCTAGAGCCTTTGCATTGAGGGCTATCTCAAAACGGCTGTGGCGCTGAAGTTGCCTGTGTATGTGAGTTGGTGGCATGTGAAACCCACATGTGGAGCATTCGTTTGTGTGGGATGCTCTACCAGATTCATTCCTAGATAATGCACTCAAAGGGCACTAAGCATAGAGTGTGAAAACTGAGATTCCCTGAGAGCTGCTTGGAAGCCTGATGGTGTGTGAAGTTAGTGAGCCAAATGGAGTTGTTCTCCCACAAGAACCACTCGACTGATTCTTCTTCAATATGCCCTTCACCAACATGCAGTGTTTCCTTGATTGAATTAGCTCTCACACCAATATTTGCGTCTAGAGCCTTTGCATTGAGGGCTATCTCAAAACGGCTGTGGCGCTGAAGTTGCCTGTGTATGTGGAGTTGGTGGCATGTGAAACCCGCATGTGGAGCATTCGTTTGTGTGGGATGCTCTACCAGGTTCATTCCTAGATAATGCACTCAAAGGGCACTAAGCATAGAGTGTGAAAACTGAAATTCCCTGAGAGCTGCTTGGAAGCCTGATGGTGTGTGAAGTTAGTGAGCCAAATGGAGTTGTTCTCCCACAAGAACCACTCGACTGATTCTTCTTCAATATGCCCTTCACCAACATGCAGTGTTTCCTTGATTGAATTAGCTCTCACACCAATATTTGCGTCTAGAGCCTTTGCATTGAGGGCTATCTGAAAACGGCTGTGGCGCTGAAGTTGCCTGTGAATGTGGAGTTGGTGGCATGTGAAACCCGCATGTGGAGCATTCGTTTGTGTGGGATGCTCTACCAGGTTCATTCCTAGATAATGCACTCAAAGGGCACTAAGCATAGAGTGTGAAAACTAAGTTTCCCTGAGAGCTGCTTGGAAGCCTGATGGTGTGTGAAGTTAGTGAGCCAAATGGAGTTGTTCTCCCACAAGAACCACTCGGCTGATCCTTCTTCAATATGCCCTTCACCAACATGCAGTGTTTCCTTGATTGAATTATCTCTCACACCAATATTTGCGTCTAGAGCCTTTGCATCGAGGGCTATCTGAAAACGGCTGTGGCGCTGAAGTTGCCTGTGAATGTGGAGTTGGTGGCATGAGAAACCCGCATGTGGAGCATTTGTTTGTGTGGGATGCTCTACCAGGTTCATTCCTAGATAATGCACTCAAAGGGCACTAAGCATAGAGTGTGAAAACTGAGTTTCCCTGAGAGCTGCTTGGAAGCCTGATGGTGTGTGAAGTTAGTGAGCCAAATGGAGTTGTTCTCCCACAAGAACCACTCGGCTGATCCTTCTTCAATATGCCCTTCACCAACATGCAGTGTTTCCTTGATTGAATTAGCTCTCACACCAATATTTGCGTCTAGAGCCTTTGCATTGAGGGCTATCTGAAAACGGCTGTGGCGCTGAAGTTGCCTGTGAATGTGGAGTTGTTGGCATGTGAAACCCGCATGTGGAGCATTCGTTTGTGTGGGATGCTCTACCAGGTTCATTCCTAGATAATGCAATGAAAGGGCACTAAGCATAGAGTGTGAAAACTGAGTTTCCCTGAAAGCTGCTTGGAAGCCTGATGGTGTGTGAAGTTAGTGAGCCAAATGGAGTTGTTCTCCCACAAGAACCACTCGGCTGATCCTTCTTCAATATGCCCTTCACCAACATGCAGTGTTTCCTTGATTGAATTAGCTCTCACACCAATATTGGCGTCTAGAACCTTTGCATTGAGGGCTATCTCAAAACGGCTGTGGCGCTGAAGTTGCCTGTGAATGTGGAGTTGGTGCATGTGAAACCCGCATGTGGAGCATTCGTTTGTGTGGGATGCTCACCAAGCTTAATTTCAGTCCTAGGCACTCAAAGGGCACTAAGCATAGAGTGTGAAACCTGAGTTTCCTTGAGAGCTGCTTGGAAGCCTGATGGTGTGTGAAGTTAGTGAGCCAAATGGAGTTGTTCTCCCACAAGAACCACTCGGCTGATTCTTCTTCAATATGCCCTTCACCAACATGCAGTGTTTCCTTGATTGAATTAGCTCTCACACCAATATTTGTGTCTAGAGCCTTTGCATTGAGGGCTATCTGAAAACGGCTGTGGTGCTGAAGTTGCCTGTGAATGTGGAGTTGTTGGCATGTGAAACCCGCATGTGGAGCATTCGTTTGTGTGGGATGCTCTACCAGGTTCATTCCTAGATAATGCACTCAAAGGGCACTAAGCATAGAGTGTGAAAACTGAGTTTCCTTGAGAGCTGCTTGGAAGCCTGATGGTGTGTGAAGTTAGTGAGCCAAATGGAGTTGTACTCCCACAAGAACCACTCGGCTGATCCTTCCTCTTCAATATGCCCTTCACCAACATGCATTGTTTCCTTGATTGAATTAGCTCTCACACCAATATTTGCGTCTAGAACCTTTGCATTGAGGGCTATCTGAAAACGGCTGTGGCGCTGAAGTTGCCTGTGAATGTGGAGTTGGTGCATGTGAAACCCGCATGTGGAGCATTCGTTTGTGTGGGATGCTCACCAAGCTTCATTTCAGTCCTAGGCACTCAAAGGGCACTAAGCATAGAGTGTGAAACCTGAGTTTCCTTGAGAGCTGCTTGGAAGCCTGATGGTGTGTGAAGTTAGTGAGCCAAATGGAGTTGTCCTCCCACAAGAACCACTCGGCTGATCCTTCTTGTTCAATATGCCCTTCACCAACATGCAGTGTTTCCTTGATTGAATTAGCTCTCACACCAATATTTGCGTCTAGAGCCTTTGCATTGGGGGCTATCTGAAAACGGCTGTGACGCTGAAGTTGCCTGTGAATGTGGAGTTGGTGGCATGTGAAACCCGCATGTGGAGCATTCGTTTGTGTGGGATGCTCACCAAGCTTCATTTCAGTCCTAAGCACTCAAAGGGCACTAAGCATAGAGTGTGAAAACTGAGTTTCCTTGAGAGCTGCTTGGAAGCCTGATGGTCTGTGAAGTTAGTGAGCCAAATGGAGTTGTTCTCCCACAAGAACCACTCGGCTGATCCTTCTTCAATATGCCCTTCACCAACATGCAGTGTTTCCTTGATTGAATTAGCTCTCACACCAATATTTGCGTCTAGAGCCTTTGCATTGAGGGCTATCTGAAAACGGCTGTGGCGCTGAAGTTGCCTGTGAATGTGGAGTTGGTGGCATGTGAAACCCGCATGTAGAGCATTCGTTTGTGTGGGATGCTCTACCAGGTTCATTCCTAGATAATTCACCCAAAGGGCACTACGCATAGAGTGTGAAAATTGAGTTTCCTTGAGAGCTGCTTGGAAGCCTGATGGTGTGTGAAGTTAGTGAGCCAAATTGAGTTGTTCTCCCACAAGAACCACTCGGCTGATTCTTCTTCAATATGCCCTTCACCAACATGCAGTGTTTCCTTGATTGAATTAGCTCTCACACCAATATTTGCGTCTAGAGCCTTTGCATTGAGGGCTATCTGAAAACGGCTGTGGCGTTGAAGTTGCCTGTGAATGTGGAGTTGGTGGTATGTGAAACCCGCATGTGGAGCATTCGTTTGTGTGGGATGTTCACCAAGCTTCATTTCAGTCCTAGGCACTCAAAGGGCACTAAGCATAGAGTGTGAAAACTGAGTTTCCTTGAGAGCTGCTTGGAAGCCTGATGGTGTGTGAAGTTAGTGAGCCAAATGGAGTTGTTCTCCCTCAAGAACCACTCAGCTGATTCTTCTTCAATATGCCCTTCACCAACATGCAGTGTTTCCTTGATTGAATTAGCTCTCACACCAATATTTGCGTCTAGAGCCTTTGCATTGAGGGCTATCTGAAAACGGCTGTGGCGCTGAAGTTGCCTGTGAATGTGGAGTTGGTGGCATGTGAAACCTGCATGTAGCGCATTCGTTTGTGTGGGATGCTCTACCAGGTTCATTCCTAGATAATGCACTCAAAGGGCACTAAGCATAGAGTGTGAAACCTGAGTTTCCTTGAGAGCTGCTTGGAAGCCTGATGGTGTGTGAAGTTAGTGAGCCAAATGGAGTTGTTCTCCCACAAGAACCACTCGGCTGATCCTTCTTCAATATGCCATTCACCAACATGCAGTGTTTCCTTGATTGAATTAGCTCTCACACCAATATTTGCGTCTAGAGCCTTTGCAATGAGGGCTATCTGAAAACGGCTGTGGCGCTGAAGTTGCCTGTGAATGTGGAGTTGGTGCATGTGAAACCCGCATGTAGATCATTCGTTTGTGTGGGAGGTTCACCAAGCTTCAGTTCAGTCCTAGGCACTCAAAGGGCACTAAGCATAGAGTGTGAAAACTGAGTTTCCTTGAGAGCTGCTTGGAAGCCTGATGGTGTGTGAAGTTAGTGAGCCAAATGGAGTTGTTCTCCCACAAGAACCACTCGGCTGATCCTTCTTCAATATGCCCTTCACCAACATGCAGTGTTTCCTTGATTGAATTAGCTCTCACACCAATATTTGCATCTAGAGCCTTTGCATTGAGGGCTATCTGAAAACGGCTGTGGCGCTGAAGTTGCCTGTGAATGTGGAGTTGGTGGCATGTGAAACCCGCATGTGGAGCATTCGTTTGTGTGGGATGCTCACCAAGCTTCATTTCAGTCCTAGGCACTCAAAGGGCACTAAGCATAGAGTGTGAAACCTGAGTTTCCTTGAGAGCTGCTTGGAAGCCTGATGGTGTGTGAAGTTAGTGAGCCAAATGGAGTTGTTCTCCCACAAGAACCACTCAGCTGATCCTTCTTCTTCAATATGCCCTTCACCAACATGCAGTGTTTCCTTGATTGAATTAGCTCTCACACCAATATTTGCGTCTAGAGCCTTTGCATTGGGGGCTATCTGAAAACGGCTGTGGCGCTGAAGTTGCCTGTGAATGTGGAGTTGGTGGCATGTGAAACCCGCATGTGGAGCATTCGTTTGTGTGGGATGCTCACCAAGCTTCATTTCAGTCCTAAGCACTCAAAGGTCACTAAGCATAGAGTGTGAAAACTGAGTTTCCTTGAGAGCTGCTTGGAAGCCTGATGGTGTGTGAAGTTAGTGAGCCAAATGGAGTTGTTCTCCCACAAGAACCACTCGGCTGATCCTTCTTCAATATGCCCTTCACCAACATGCAGTGTTTCCTTGATTGAATTAGCTCTCACACCAATATTTGCGTCTAGAGCCTTTGCATTGAGGGCTATCTGAAAACGGCTGTGGCGCTGAAGTTGCCTGTGAATGTGGAGTTGGTGGCATGTGAAACCCGCATGTAGAGCATTCGTTTGTGTGGGATGCTCTACCAGGTTCATTCCTAGATAATTCACTCAAAGGGCACTACGCATAGAGTGTGAAAATTGAGTTTCCTTGAGAGCTGCTTGGAAGCCTGATGGTGTGTGAAGTTAGTGAGCCAAATTGAGTTGTTCTCCCACAAGAACCACTCGGCTGATTCTTCTTCAATATGCCCTTCACCAACATGCAGTGTTTCCTTGATTGAATTAGCTCTCACACCAATATTTGCGTCTAGAGCCTTTGCATTGAGGGCTATCTGAAAACGGCTGTGGCGTTGAAGTTGCCTGTGAATGTGGAGTTGGTGGCATGTGAAACCCGCATGTGGAGCATTCGTTTGTGTGGGATGTTCACCAAGCTTCATTTCAGTCCTAGGCACTCAAAGGGCATTAAGCATAGAGTGTGAAAACTGAGTTTCCCTGAGAGCTGCTTGGAAACGTGATGGTGTGTGAAGTTAGTGAGCCAAATGGAGTTGTTCTCCCACAAGAACCACTCGGCTGATCCTTCTTCAATATGCCCTTCACCAACATGCAGTGTTTCCTTGATTGAATTAGCTCTCACACCAATATTTGCGTCTAGAGCCTTTGCATTGAGGGCTATCTGAAAACGGCTGTGGCGCTGAAGTTGCCTGTGAATGTGGAGTTGTTGGCATGTGAAACCCGCATGTGGAGCATTCGTTTGTGTGGGATGCTCTACCAGGTTCATTCCTAGATAATGCAATGAAAGGGCACTAAGCATAGAGTGTGAAAACTGAGTTTCCCTGAAAGCTGCTTGGAAGCCTGATGGTGTGTGAAGTTAGTGAGCCAAATGGAGTTGTTCTCCCACAAGAACCACTCGGCTGATCCTTCTTCAATATGCCCTTCACCAACATGCAGTGTTTCCTTGATTGAATTAGCTCTCACACCAATATTTGCGTCTAGAGCCTTTGCATTGAGGGCTATCTGAAAACGGCTGTGGCGCTGAAGTTGCCTGTGAATGTGGAGTTGGTGGCATGTGAAACCCGCATGTAGAGCATTCGTTTGTGTGGGATGCTCTACCAGGTTCATTCCTAGATAATTCACTCAAAGGGCACTACGCATAGAGTGTGAAAATTGAGTTTCCTTGAGAGCTGCTTGGAAGCCTGATGGTGTGTGAAGTTAGTGAGCCAAATTGAGTTGTTCTCCCACAAGAACCACTCGGCTGATTCTTCTTCAATATGCCCTTCACCAACATGCAGTGTTTCCTTGATTGAATTAGCTCTCACACCAATATTTGCGTCTAGAGCCTTTGCATTGAGGGCTATCTGAAAACGGCTGTGGCGTTGAAGTTGCCTGTGAATGTGGAGTTGGTGGCATGTGAAACCCGCATGTGGAGCATTCGTTTGTGTGGGATGTTCACCAAGCTTCATTTCAGTCCTAGGCACTCAAAGGGCATTAAGCATAGAGTGTGAAAACTGAGTTTCCCTGAGAGCTGCTTGGAAACGTGATGGTGTGTGAAGTTAGTGAGCCAAATGGAGTTGTTCTCCCACAAGAACCACTCGGCTGATCCTTCTTCAATATGCCCTTCACCAACATGCAGTGTTTCCTTGATTGAATTAGCTCTCACACCAATATTTGCGTCTAGAGCCTTTGCATTGAGGGCTATCTGAAAACGGCTGTGGCGCTGAAGTTGCCTGTGAATGTGGAGTTGTTGGCATGTGAAACCCGCATGTGGAGCATTCGTTTGTGTGGGATGCTCTACCAGGTTCATTCCTAGATAATGCAATGAAAGGGCACTAAGCATAGAGTGTGAAAACTGAGTTTCCCTGAAAGCTGCTTGGAAGCCTGATGGTGTGTGAAGTTAGTGAGCCAAATGGAGTTGTTCTCCCACAAGAACCACTCGGCTGATCCTTCTTCAATATGCCCTTCACCAACATGCAGTGTTTCCTTGATTGAATTAGCTCTCACACCAATATTTGCGTCTAGAGCCTTTGCATTGAGGGCTATCTGAAAACGGCTGTGGCGCTGAAGTTGCCTGTGAATGTGGAGTTGGTGGCATGTGAAACCCGCATGTAGAGCATTCGTTTGTGTGGGATGCTCTACCAGGTTCATTCCTAGATAATTCACTCAAAGGGCACTACGCATAGAGTGTGAAAATTGAGTTTCCTTGAGAGCTGCTTGGAAGCCTGATGGTGTGTGAAGTTAGTGAGCCAAATTGAGTTGTTCTCCCACAAGAACCACTCGGCTGATTCTTCTTCAATATGCCCTTCACCAACATGCAGTGTTTCCTTGATTGAATTAGCTCTCACACCAATATTTGCGTCTAGAGCCTTTGCATTGAGGGCTATCTGAAAACGGCTGTGGCGTTGAAGTTGCCTGTGAATGTGGAGTTGGTGGCATGTGAAACCCGCATGTGGAGCATTCGTTTGTGTGGGATGTTCACCAAGCTTCATTTCAGTCCTAGGCACTCAAAGGGCATTAAGCATAGAGTGTGAAAACTGAGTTTCCCTGAGAGCTGCTTGGAAACGTGATGGTGTGTGAAGTTAGTGAGCCAAATGGAGTTGTTCTCCCACAAGAACCACTCGGCTGATCCTTCTTCAATATGCCCTTCACCAACATGCAGTGTTTCCTTGATTGAATTAGCTCTCACACCAATATTTGCGTCTAGAGCCTTTGCATTGAGGGCTATCTGAAAACGGCTGTGGCGCTGAAGTTGCCTGTGAATGTGGAGTTGTTGGCATGTGAAACCCGCATGTGGAGCATTCGTTTGTGTGGGATGCTCTACCAGGTTCATTCCTAGATAATGCAATGAAAGGGCACTAAGCATAGAGTGTGAAAACTGAGTTTCCCTGAAAGCTGCTTGGAAGCCTGATGGTGTGTGAAGTTAGTGAGCCAAATGGAGTTGTTCTCCCACAAGAACCACTCGGCTGATCCTTCTTCAATATGCCCTTCACCAACATGCAGTGTTTCCTTGATTGAATTAGCTCTCACACAAATATTTGCGTCTAGAGCCTTTGCATTGAGGGCTATCTGAAAACGGCTGTGGCGCTGAAGTTGCCTGTGAATGTGGAGTTGTTGGCATGTGAAACCCGCATGTGGAGCATTCGTTTGTGTGGGATGCTCTACCAGGTTCATTCCTAGATAATGCAATGAAAGGGCACTAAGCATAGAGTGTGAAAACTGAGTTTCCCTGAAAGCTGCTTGGAAGCCTGATGGTGTGTGAAGTTAGTGAGCCAAATGGAGTTGTTCTCCCACAAGAACCACTCGGCTGATCCTTCTTCAATATGCCCTTCACCAACATGCAGTGTTTCCTTGATTGAATTAGCTCTCACACCAATATTTGCGTCTAGAACCTTTGCATTGAGGGCTATCTGAAAACGGCTGTGGCGCTGAAGTTGCCTGTGAATGTGGAGTTGGTGCATGTGAAACCCGCATGTAGAGCATTCGTTTGTGTGGGATGCTCACCAAGCTTAATTTCAGTCCTAGGCACTCAAAGGGCACTAAGCATAGAGTGTGAAACCTGAGTTTCCTTGAGAGCTGCTTGGAAGCCTGATGGTGTGTGAAGTTAGTGAGCCAAATTGAGTTGTTCTCCCACAAGAACCACTCGGCTGATTCTTCTTCAATATGCCCTTCACCAACATGCAGTGTTTCCTTGATTGAATTAGCTCTCACACCAATATTTGCGTCTAGAGCCTTTGCATTGAGGGCTACCTCAAAACGGCTGTGGCGCTGAAGTTGCCTGTGAATGTGAAGTTGGTGGCATGTGAAACCCGCATATGGAGCATTCGTTTGTGTGGGATGCTCACCAAGCTTCATTTCAGTCCTAGGCACTCAAAGGGCACTAAGCATAGAGTGTGAAACCTGAGTTTCCTTGAGAGCTGCTTGGAAGCCTGATGGTGTGTGAAGTTAGTGAGCCAAATGGAGTTGTTCTCCCACAAGAACCACTCGGCTGATTCTTCTTCAATATGCCCTTCACCAACATGCAGTGTTTCCTTGATTGAATTAGCTCTCACACCAATATTTGCGTCTAGAGCCTTTGCATTGAGGGCTATCTCAAAACGGCTGTGGCGCTGAAGTTGCCTGTGAATGTGAAGTTGGTGGCATGTGAAACCCGCATATGGAGCATTCGTTTGTGTGGGATGCTCTACCAGGTTCATTCCTAGATAATGCACTCAAAGGGCACTAAGCATAGAGTGTGAAAACTGAGTTTCCTTGAGAGCTGCTTGGAAGCCTGATGGTGTGTGAAGTTAGTGAGCCAAATGGAGTTGTTCTCCCACAAGAACCACTCGGCTGATTCTTCTTCAATATGCCCTTCACCAACATGCAGTGTTTCCTTGATTGAATTAGCTCTCACACCAATATTTGCGTCTAGAGCCTTTGCATTGAGGGCTATCTGAAAACGGCTGTGGCGCTGAAGTTGCCTGTGAATGTGGAGTTGGTGGCATGTGAAACCCGCATGTGGAGCATTCGTTTGTGTGGGATGCTCTACCAGGTTCATTCCTAGATAATGCACTCAAAGGGCACTAAGCATAGAGTGTGAAACCTGAGTTTTCTTCAGAGCTGCTTGGAAGCCTGATGGTGTGTGAAGTTAGTGAGCCAAATGGAGTTGTTCTCCCACAAGAACCACTCGGCTGATCCTTCTTCAATATGCCCTTCACCAACATGCAGTGTTTCCTTGATTGAATTAGCTCTCACACAAATATTTGCGTCTAGAGCATTTGCATTGAGGGCTATCTGAAAATGTCTGTCGCGTTGAAGTTGCCTGTGAATGTGGAGTTGGTGGCATGTGAAACCCGCATGTGGAGCATTTGTTTGTGTGGGATGCTCTACCAGGTTCATTCCTAGATAATGCACTCAAAGGGCACTAAGCATAGAGTGTGAAAACTGAGTTTCCTTGAGAGCTGCTTGGAAGCCTGATGGTGTGTGAAGTTAGTGAGCCAAATGGAGTTGTCCTCCCACAAGAACCACTCGGCTGATCCTTCTTCTTCAATATGCCCTTCACCAACATGCAGTGTTTCCTTGATTGAATTAGCTCTCACACCAATATTTGCGTCTAGAGCCTTTGCATAGGGGGCTATCTGAAAACGGCTGTGACGCTGAAGTTGCCTGTGAATGTGGAGTTGGTGGCATGTGAAACCCGCATGTGGAGCATTCGTTTGTGTGGGATGCTCACCAAGCTTCATTTCAGTCCTAAGCACTCAAAGGGCACTAAGCATAGAGTGTGAAAACTGAGTTTCCTTGAGAGCTGCTTGGAAGCCTGATGGTGTGTGAAGTTAGTGAGCCAAATGGAGTTGTTCTCCCACAAGAACCACTCGGCTGATCCTTCTTCAATATGCCCTTCACCAACATGCAGTGTTTCCTTGATTGAATTAGCTCTCACACCAATATTTGCGTCTAGAGCCTTTGCATTGAGGGCTATCTGAAAACGGCTGTGGCGCTCAAGTTGCCTGTGAATGTGGAGTTGGTGGCATGTGAAACCTGCATGTAGCGCATTCGTTTGTGTGGGATGCTCTACCAGGTTCATTCCTAGATAATGCACTCAAAGGGCACTAAGCATAGAGTGTGAAAACTGAGTTTCCCTGAGAGCTGCTTGGAAGCCTGATGGTGTGTGAAGTTAGTGAGCCAAATGGAGTTGTTCTCCCACAAGAACCACTCGGCTGATCCTTCTTCAATATGCCCTTCACCAACATGCAGTGTTTCCTTGATTGAATTAGCTCTCACACCAATATTTGCGTCTAGAGCCTTTGCAATGAGGGCTATCTGAAAACGGCTGTGGCGCTGAAGTTGACTGTGAATGTGGAGTTAGTGCATGTGAAACACGCATGTGGAGCAATCGTTTGCGTTTGATGCTCACCAAGCTTCATTTCAGTCCTAGGCACTCAAAGGGCACTAAGCATAGAGTGTGAAAACTGAGTTTCCTTGAGAGCTGCTTGGAAGCCTGATGGTGTGTGAAGGTAGTGAGCCAAATGGAGTTGTTCTCCCACAAGAACCACTCGGCTGATCCTTCTTCAATATGCCCTTCACCAACATGCAGTGTTTCCTTGATTGAATTAGCTCTCACACCAATATTTGCGTCTAGAGCCTTTGCATTGAGGGCTATCTGAAAACGGCTGTGGCGCTGAAGTTGCCTGTGAATGTGGAGTTGGTGCATGTGAAACCCGCATGTGGATCATTCGTTTGTGTGGGAGGTTCACCAAGCTTCAGTTCAGTCCTAGGCACTCAAAGGGCACTAAGCATAGAGTGTGAAAACTGGTGAGTTTCCTTGAGAGCTGCTTGGAAGCCTGATGGTGTGTGAAGTTAGTGAGCCAAATGGAGTTGTTCTCCCACAAGAACCACTCGGCTGATCCTTCTTCAATATGCCCTTCACCAACATGCAGTGTTTCCTTGATTGAATTAGCTCTCACACCAATATTTGCATCTAGAGCCTTTGCATTGAGGGCTATCTGAAAACGGCTGTGGCGCTGAAGTTGCCTGTGAATGTGGAGTTGGTGGCATGTGAAACCCGCATGTAGAGCATTCGTTTGTGTGGGATGCTCTACCAGGTTCATTCCTAGATAATGCACTCAAAGGGCACTACGCATAGAGTGTGAAAATTGAGTTTCCTTGAGAGCTGCTTGGAAGCCTGATGGTGTGTGAAGTTAGTGAGCCAAATTGAGTTGTTCTCCCACAAGAACCACTCGGCTGATTCTTCTTCAATATGCCCTTCACCAACATGCAGTGTTTCCTTGATTGAATTAGCTCTCACACCAATATTTGCGTCTAGAGCCTTTGCATTGAGGGCTATCTGAAAACGGCTGTGGCGTTGAAGTTGCCTGTGAATGTGGAGTTGGTGGCATGTGAAACCCGCATGTGGAGCATTCGTTTGTGTGGGATGTTCACCAAGCTTCATTTCAGTCCTAGGCACTCAAAGGGCATTAAGCATAGAGTGTGAAAACTGAGTTTCCTTGAGAGCTGCTTGGAAGCCTGATGGTGTGTGAAGTTAGTGAGCCAAATGGAGTTGTTCTCCCTCAAGAACCACTCAGCTGATTCTTCTTCAATATGCCCTTCACCAACATGCAGTGTTTCCTTGATTGAATTAGCTCTCACACCAATATTTGCGTCTAGAGCCTTTGCATTGAGGGCTATCTGAAAACGGCTGTGGCGCTCAAGTTGCCTGTGAATGTGGAGTTGGTGGCATGTGAAACCTGCATGTAGCGCATTCGTTTGTGTGGGATGCTCTACCAGGTTCATTCCTAGATAATGCACTCAAAGGGCACTAAGCATAGAGTGTGAAACCTGAGTTTCCTTGAGAGCTGCTTGGAAGCCTGATGGTGTGTGAAGTTAGTGAGCCAAATGGAGTTGTTCTCCCACAAGAACCACTCGGCTGATCCTTCTTCAATATGCCCTTCACCAACATGCAGTGTTTCCTTGATTGAATTAGCTCTCACACCAATATTTGCGTCTAGAGCCTTTGCAATGAGGGCTATCTGAAAACGGCTGTGGCGCTGAAGTTGCCTGTGAATGTGGAGTTGGTGGCATGTGAAACCCGCATGTGGAGCAATCGTTTGCGTTTGATGCTCACCAAGCTTCATTTCAGTCCTAGGCACTCAAAGGGCACTAAGCATAGAGTGTGAAAACTGAGTTTCCTTGAGAGCTGCTTGGAAGCCTGATGGTGTGTGAAGGTAGTGAGCCAAATGGAGTTGTTCTCCACACAAGAACCACTCGGCTGATCCTTCTTCAATATGCCCTTCACCAACATGCAGTGTTTCCTTGATTGAATTAGCTCTCACACCAATATTTGCGTCTAGAGCCTTTGCATTGAGGGCTATCTGAAAACGGCTGTGGCGCTGAAGTTGCCTGTGAATGTGGAGTTGGTGCATGTGAAACCCGCATGTGGATCATTCGTTTGTGTGGGAGGTTCACCAAGCTTCAGTTCAGTCCTAGA
>NW_026696815.1:0-23041 GCF_030435755.1 Ochotona princeps | reverse complement strand
GGGCTATCTGAAAACGGCTGTGGCGCTGAAGTTGCCTGTGAATGTGGAGTTGGTGGCATGTGAAACCCGCATGTGGAGCATTCGTTTGTGTGGGATGCTCTACCAGGTTCATTCCTAGATAATGCACTCAAAGGGCACTAAGCATAGAGTGTGAAAACTGAGTTTCCTTGAGAGCTGCTTGGAAGCCTGATGGTGTGTGAAGTTAGTGAGCCAAATGGAGTTGTTCTCCCACAAGAACCACTCGGCTGATCCTTCTTCAATATGCCCTTCACCAACATGCAGTGTTTCCTTGATTGAATTAGCTCTCACACCAATATTTGCGTCTAGAGCCTTTGCATTGAGGGCTATCTGAAAACGGCTGTGGCGCTGAAGTTGCCTGTGAATGTGGAGTTGGTGGCATGTGAAACCCGCATGTGGAGCATTCGTTTGTGTGGGATGCTCTACCAGGTTCATTCCTAGATAATGCACTCAAAGGGCACTAAGCATAGAGTGTGAAAACTGAGTTTCCTTGAGAGCTGCTTGGAAGCCTGATGGTGTGTGAAGTTAGTGAGCCAAATGGAGTTGTTCTCCCACAAGAACCACTCGGCTGATCCTTCTTCAATATGCCCTTCACCAACATGCAGTGTTTCCTTGATTGAATTAGCTCTCACACCAATATTTGCGTCTAGAGCCTTTGCATTGAGGGCTATCTGAAAACGGCTGTGGCGCTGAAGTTGCCTGTGAATGTGGAGTTGGTGGCATGTGAAACCCGCATGTGGAACATTCGTTTGTGTGGGATGCTCTACCAGGTTCATTCCTAGATAATGCACTCAAAGGGCACTAAGCATAGAGTGTGAAAACTGAGTTTCCTTGAGAGCTGCTTGGAAGCCTGATGGTGTGTGACGTTAGTGAGCCAAATGGAGTTGTTCTCCCACAAGAACCACTCGGCTGATCCTTCTTCAATATGCCCTTCACCAACATGCAGTGTTTCCTTGATTGAATTAGCTCTCACACCAATATTTGCGTCTAGAGCCTTTGCATTGAGGGCTATCTGAAAACGGCTGTGGCGCTGAAGTTGCCTGTGAATGTGGAGTTGGTGGCATGTGAAACCCGCATGTGGAGCATTCGTTTGTGTGGGATGCTCTACCAGGTTCATTCCTAGATAATGCACTCAAAGGGCACTAAGCATAGAGTGTGAAAACTGAGTTTCCTTGAGAGCTGCTTGGAAGCCTGATGGTGTGTGAAGTTAGTGAGCCAAATGGAGTTGTTCTCCCACAAGAACCACTCGGCTGATCCTTCTTCAATATGCCCTTCACCAACATGCAGTGTTTCCTTGATTGAATTAGCTCTCACACCAATATTTGCGTCTAGAGCCTTTGCATTGAGGGCTATCTGAAAACGGCTGTGGCACTGATGTTGCCTGTGAATGTGGAGTTGGTGGCATGTGAAACCCGCATGTGGAGCATTCGTTTGTGTGGGATGCTCTACCAGGTTCATTCCTAGATAATGCACTCAAAGGGCACTAAGCATAGAGTGTGAAAACTGAGTTTCCTTGAGAGCTGCTTGGAAGCCTGATGGTGTGTGAAGTTAGTGAGCCAAATGGAGTTGTTCTCCCACAAGAACCACTCGGCTGATCCTTCTTCAATATGCCCTTCACCAACATGCAGTGTTTCCTTGATTGAATTAGCTCTCACACCAATATTTGCGTCTAGAGCCTTTGCATTGAGGGCTATCTGAAAACGGCTGTGGCGCTGAAGTTGCCTGTGAATGTGGAGTTGGTGGCATGTGAAACCCGCATGTGGAGCATTCGTTTGTGTGGGATGCTCTACCAGGTTCATTCCTAGATAATGCACTCAAAGGGCACTAAGCATAGAGTGTGAAAACTGAGTTTCCTTGAGAGCTGCTTGGAAGCCTGATGGTGTGTGAAGTTAGTGAGCCAAATGGAGTTGTTCTCCCACAAGAACCACTCGGCTGATCCTTCTTCAATATGCCCTTCACCAACATGCAGTGTTTCCTTGATTGAATTAGCTCTCACACCAATATTTGCGTCTAGAGCCTTTGCATTGAGGGCTATCTGAAAACGGCTGTGGCGCTGAAGTTGCCTGTGAATGTGGAGTTGGTGGCATGTGAAACCCGCATGTGGAGCATTCGTTTGTGTGGGATGCTCTACCAGGTTCATTTCAGTCCAAGCCAAAGAAAGGGCACTAAGCATAGAGTGTGAAAACTGAGTTTCCTTGAGAGCTGCTTGGAAGCCTGATGGTGTGTGAAGTTAGTGAGCCAAATGGAGTTGTTCTCCCACAAGAACCACTCGGCTGATCCTTCTTCAATATGCCCTTCACCAACATGCAGTGTTTCCTTGATTGAATTAGCTCTCACACCAATATTTGCGTCTAGAGCCTTTGCATTGAGGGCTATCTGAAAACGGCTGTGGCGCTGAAGTTGCCTGTGAATGTGGAGTTGGTGGCATGTGAAACCCGCATGTGGAGCATTCGTTTGTGTGGGATGCTCTACCAGGTTCATTTCAGTCCTAGCCATACAAAGGGCACTAAGCATAGAGTGTGAAAACTGAGTTTCCTTGAGAGCTGCTTGGAAGCCTGATGGTGTGTGAAGTTAGTGAGCCAAATGGAGTTGTTCTCCCACAAGAACCACTCGGCTGATCCTTCTTCAATATGCCCTTCACCAACATGCAGTGTTTCCTTGATTGAATTAGCTCTCACACCAATATTTGCGTCTAGAGCCTTTGCATTGAGGGCTATCTGAAAACGGCTGTGGCGCTGAAGTTGCCTGTGAATGTGGAGTTGGTGGCATGTGAAACCCGCATGTGGAGCATTCGATTGTGTGGGATGCTCTACCAGGTTCATTCCTAGATAATGCACTCAAAGGGCACTAAGCATGGAGTGTGAAAACTGAGTTTCCTTGAGAGCTGCTTGGAAGCCTGATGGTGTGTGAAGTTAGTGAGCCAAATGGAGTTGTTCTCCCACAAGAACCACTCGGCTGATCCTTCTTCAATATGCCCTTCACCAACATGCAGTGTTTCCTTGATTGAATTAGCTCTCACACCAATATTTGCGTCTAGAGCCTTTGCATTGAGGGTATCTGAAAACGGCTGTGGCGCTGAAGTTGCCTGTGAATGTGGAGTTGGTGGCATGTGAAACCCGCATGTGGAGCATTCGTTTGTGTGGGATGCTCTACCAGGTTCATTCCTAGATAATGCACTCAAAGGGCACTAAGCATAGACTGTGAAAACTGAGTTTCCTTGAGAGCTGCTTGGAAGCCTGATGGTGTGTGAAGTTAGTGAGCCAAATGGAGTTGTTCTCCCACAAGAACCACTCGGCTGATCCTTCTTCAATATGCCCTTCACCAACATGCAGTGTTTCCTTGATTGAATTAGCTCTCACACCAATATTTGCGTCTAGAGCCTTTGCATTGAGGGCTATCTGAAAACGGCTGTGGCGCTGAAGTTGCCTGTGAATGTGGAGTTGGTGGCATGTGAAACCCGCATGTGGAGCATTCGTTTGTGTGGGATGCTCTACCAGGTTCATTTCAGTCCAAGCCAAAGAAAGGGCACTAAGCATAGAGTGTGAAAACTGAGTTTCCTTGAGAGCTGCTTGGAAGCCTGATGGTGTGTGAAGTTAGTGAGCCAAATGGAGTTGTTCTCCCACAAGAACCACTCGGCTGATCCTTCTTCAATATGCCCTTCACCAACATGCAGTGTTTCCTTGATTGAATTAGCTCTCACACCAATATTTGCGTCTAGAGCCTTTGCATTGAGGGCTATCTGAAAACGGCTGTGGCGCTGAAGTTGCCTGTGAATGTGGAGTTGGTGGCATGTGAAACCCGCATGTGGAGCATTCGTTTGTGTGGGATGCTCTACCAGGTTCATTCCTAGATAATGCACTCAAAGGGCACTAAGCATAGAGTGTGAAAACTGAGTTTCCTTGAGAGCTGCTTGGAAGCCTGATGGTGTGTGAAGTTAGTGAGCCAAATGGAGTTGTTCTCTCACAAGAACCACTCGGCTGATCCTTCTTCAATATGCCCTTCACCAACATGCAGTGTTTCCTTGATTGAATTAGCTCTCACACCAATATTTGCGTCTAGAGCCTTTGCATTGAGGGCTATCTGAAAACGGCTGTGGCGCTGAAGTTGCCTGTGAATGTGGAGTTGGTGGCATGTGAAACCCGCATGTGGAGCATTCGTTTGTGTGGGATGCTCTACCAGGTTCATTCCTAGATAATGCACTCAAAGGGCACTAAGCATAGAGTGTGAAAACTGAGTTTCCTTGAGAGCTGCTTGGAAGCCTGATGGTGTGTGAAGTTAGTGAGCCAAATGGAGTTGTTCTCCCACAATAACCACTCGGCTGATCCTTCTTCAATATGCCCTTCACCAACATGCAGTGTTTCCTTGATTGAATTAGCTCTCACACCAATAGTTGCGTCTAGAGCCTTTGCATTGAGGGCTACCTGAGAACGGCTGTGGCGCTGAAGTTGCCTGTGAATGTGGAGTTGGTGGCATGTGAAACCCGCATGTGGAGCATTCGTTTGTGTGGGATGCTCTACCAGGTTCATTCCTAGATAATGCACTCAAAGGGCACTAAGCATAGAGTGTGAAAACTGAGTTTCCTTGAGAGCTGCTTGGAAGCCTGATGGTGTGTGAAGTTAGTGAGCCAAATGGAGTTGTTCTCCCACAAGAACCACTCGGCTGATCCTTCTTCAATATGCCCTTCACCAACATGCAGTGTTTCCTTGATTGAATTAGCTCTCACACCAATATTTGCGTCTAGAGCCTTTGCATTGAGGGCTATCTGAAAACGGCTGTGGCGCTGAAGTTGCCTGTGAATGTGGAGTTGGTGGCATGTGAAACCCGCATGTGGAGCATTCGTTTGTGTGGGATGCTGACCAAGATCATTTCAGTCCTAGGTACACAAAGGGCACTAAGCATAGAGTGTGAAAACTGAGTTTCCTTGAGAGCTGCTTGGAAGCCTGATGGTGTGTGAAGTTAGTGAGCCAAATGGAGTTGTTCTCCCACAAGAACCACTCGGCTGATCCTTCTGCAATATGCCCTTCACCAACATGCAGTGTTTCCTTGATTGAATTAGCTCTCACACCAATATTTGCGTCTAGAGCCTTTGCATTGAGGGCTATCTGAAAACGGCTGTGGCGCTGAAGTTGCCTGTGAATGTGGAGTTGGTGGCATGTGAAACCCGCATGTGGAGCATTCGTTTGTGTGGGATGCTCTACCAGGTTCATTCCTAGATAATGCACTCAAAAGGCACTAAGCATAGAGTGTGAAAACTGAGTTTCCTTGAGAGCTGCTTGGAAGCCTGATGGTGTGTGAAGTTAGTGAGCCAAATGGAGTTGTTCTCCCACAAGAACCACTCGACTGATCCTTCTTCAATATGCCCTTCACCAACATGCAGTGTTTCCTTGATTGAATTAGCTCTCACACCAATATTTGCGTCTAGAGCCTTTGCATTGAGGGCTATCTGAAAACGGCTGTGGCGCTGAAGTTGCCTGTGAATGTGGAGTTGGTGGCATGTGAAACCTGCATGTGGAGCATTCGTTTGTGTGGGATGCTCTACCAGGTTCATTCCTAGATAATGCACTCAAAGGGCACTAAGCATAGAGTGTGAAAACTGAGTTTCCTTGAGAGCTGCTTGGAAGCCTGATGGTGTGTGAAGTTAGTGAGCCAAATGGAGTTGTTCTCCCACAAGAACCACTCGGCTGATCCTTCTTCAATATGCCCTTCACCAACATGCAGTGTTTCCTTGATTGAATTAGCTCTCACACCAATATTTGCGTCTAGAGCCTTTGCATTGAGGGCTATCTGAAAACGGCTGTGGCGCTGAAGTTGCCTGTGAATGTGGAGTTGGTGGCATGTGAAACCCGCATGTGGAGCATTCGTTTGTGTGGGATGCTCTACCAGGTTCATTCCTAGATAATGCACTCAAAGGGCACTAAGCATAGAGTGTGAAAACTGAGTTTCCTTGAGAGCTGCTTGGAAGCCTGATGGTGTGTGAAGTTAGTGAGCCAAATGGAGTTGTTCTCCCACAAGAACCACTCGGCTGATCCTTCTTCAATATGCCCTTCACCAACATGCAGTGTTTCCTTGATTGAATTAGCTCTCACACCAATATTTGCGTCTAGAGCCTTTGCATTGAGGGCTACCTGAAAACGGCTGTGGCGCTGAAGTTGCCTGTGAATGTGGAGTTGGTGGCATGTGAAACCCGCATGTGGAGCATTCGTTTGTGTGGGATGCAATACCAGGTTCATTCCTAGATAATGCACTCAAAGGGCACTAAGCATAGAGTGTGAAAACTGAGTTCCCTTGAGAGCTGCTTGGAAGCCTGATGGTGTGTGAAGTTAGTGAGCCAAATGGAGTTGTTCTCCCACAAGAACCACTCGGCTGATCCTTCTTCAATATGCCCTTCACCAACATGCAGTGTTTCCTTGATTGAATTAGCTCTCACACCAATATTTGCGTCTAGAGCCTTTGCATTGAGGGCTATCTGAAAACGGCTGTGGCGCTGAAGTTGCCTGTGAATGTAGAGTTGGTGGCATGGGAAACCCGCATGTGGAGCATTCGTTTGTGTGGGATGCTCTACCAGGTTCATTCCTAGATAATGCACTCAAAGGGCACTAAGCATAGAGTGTGAAAACTGAGTTTCCTTGAGAGCTGCTTGGAAGCCTGATGGTGTGTGAAGTTAGTGAGCCAAATGGAGTTGTTCTCCCACAAGAACCACTCGGCTGATCCTTCTTCAATATGCCCTTCACCAACATGCAGTGTTTCCTTGATTGAATTAGCTCTCACACCAATATTTGCGTCTAGAGCCTTTGCATTGAGGGCTACCTGAAAACGGCTGTGGCGCTGAAGTTGCCTATGAATGTGGAGTTGGTGGCATGTGAAACCCGCATGTGGAGCATTCGTTTGTGTGGGATGCTCTACCAGGTTCATTCCTAGATAATGCACTCAAAGGGCACTAAGCATAGAGTGTGAAAACTGAGTTTCCTTGAGAGCTGCTTGGAAGCCTGATGGTGTGTGAAGTTAGTGAGCCAAATGGAGTTGTTCTCCCACAAGAACCACTCGGCTGATCCTTCTTGAATATGCCCTTCACCAACATGCAGTGTTTCCTTGATTGAATTAGCTCTCACACCAATATTTGCGTCTAGAGCCTTTGCATTGAGGGCTATCTGAAAACGGCTGTGGCGCTGAAGTTGCCTGTGAATGTGGAGTTGGTGGCATGTGAAACCCGCATGTGGAGCATTCGTTTGTGTGGGATGCTCTACCAGGTTCATTCCTAGATAATGCACTCAAAGGGCACTAAGCATAGAGTGTGAAAACTGAGTTTCCTTGAGAGCTGCTTGGAAGCCTGATGGTGTGTGAAGTTAGTGAGCCAAATGGAGTTGTTCTCTCACAAGAACCACTCGGCTGATCCTTCTTCAATATGCCCTTCACCAACATGCAGTGTTTCCTTGATTGAATTAGCTCTCACACCAATATTTGCGTCTAGAGCCTTTGCATTGAGGGCTATCTGAAAACGGCTGTGGCGCTGAAGTTGCCTGTGAATGTGGAGTTGGTGGCATGTGAAACCCGCATGTGGAGCATTCGTTTGTGTGGGATGCTCTACCAGGTTCATTCCTAGATAATGCACTCAAAGGGCACTAAGCATAGAGTGTGAAAACTGAGTTTCCTTGAGAGCTGCTTGGAAGCCTGATGGTGTGTGAAGTTAGTGAGCCAAATGGAGTTGTTCTCCCACAATAACCACTCGGCTGATCCTTCTTCAATATGCCCTTCACCAACATGCAGTGTTTCCTTGATTGAATTAGCTCTCACACCAATAGTTGCGTCTAGAGCCTTTGCATTGAGGGCTACCTGAGAACGGCTGTGGCGCTGAAGTTGCCTGTGAATGTGGAGTTGGTGGCATGTGAAACCCGCATGTGGAGCATTCGTTTGTGTGGGATGCTCTACCAGGTTCATTCCTAGATAATGCACTCAAAGGGCACTAAGCATAGAGTGTGAAAACTGAGTTTCCTTGAGAGCTGCTTGGAAGCCTGATGGTGTGTGAAGTTAGTGAGCCAAATGGAGTTGTTCTCCCACAAGAACCACTCGGCTGATCCTTCTTCAATATGCCCTTCACCAACATGCAGTGTTTCCTTGATTGAATTAGCTCTCACACCAATATTTGCGTCTAGAGCCTTTGCATTGAGGGCTATCTGAAAACGGCTGTGGCGCTGAAGTTGCCTGTGAATGTGGAGTTGGTGGCATGTGAAACCCGCATGTGGAGCATTCGTTTGTGTGGGATGCTGACCAAGATCATTTCAGTCCTAGGTACACAAAGGGCACTAAGCATAGAGTGTGAAAACTGAGTTTCCTTGAGAGCTGCTTGGAAGCCTGATGGTGTGTGAAGTTAGTGAGCCAAATGGAGTTGTTCTCCCACAAGAACCACTCGGCTGATCCTTCTGCAATATGCCCTTCACCAACATGCAGTGTTTCCTTGATTGAATTAGCTCTCACACCAATATTTGCGTCTAGAGCCTTTGCATTGAGGGCTATCTGAAAACGGCTGTGGCGCTGAAGTTGCCTGTGAATGTGGAGTTGGTGGCATGTGAAACCCGCATGTGGAGCATTCGTTTGTGTGGGATGCTCTACCAGGTTCATTCCTAGATAATGCACTCAAAAGGCACTAAGCATAGAGTGTGAAAACTGAGTTTCCTTGAGAGCTGCTTGGAAGCCTGATGGTGTGTGAAGTTAGTGAGCCAAATGGAGTTGTTCTCCCACAAGAACCACTCGACTGATCCTTCTTCAATATGCCCTTCACCAACATGCAGTGTTTCCTTGATTGAATTAGCTCTCACACCAATATTTGCGTCTAGAGCCTTTGCATTGAGGGCTATCTGAAAACGGCTGTGGCGCTGAAGTTGCCTGTGAATGTGGAGTTGGTGGCATGTGAAACCTGCATGTGGAGCATTCGTTTGTGTGGGATGCTCTACCAGGTTCATTCCTAGATAATGCACTCAAAGGGCACTAAGCATAGAGTGTGAAAACTGAGTTTCCTTGAGAGCTGCTTGGAAGCCTGATGGTGTGTGAAGTTAGTGAGCCAAATGGAGTTGTTCTCCCACAAGAACCACTCGGCTGATCCTTCTTCAATATGCCCTTCACCAACATGCAGTGTTTCCTTGATTGAATTAGCTCTCACACCAATATTTGCGTCTAGAGCCTTTGCATTGAGGGCTATCTGAAAACGGCTGTGGCGCTGAAGTTGCCTGTGAATGTGGAGTTGGTGGCATGTGAAACCCGCATGTGGAGCATTCGTTTGTGTGGGATGCTCTACCAGGTTCATTCCTAGATAATGCACTCAAAGGGCACTAAGCATAGAGTGTGAAAACTGAGTTTCCTTGAGAGCTGCTTGGAAGCCTGATGGTGTGTGAAGTTAGTGAGCCAAATGGAGTTGTTCTCCCACAAGAACCACTCGGCTGATCCTTCTTCAATATGCCCTTCACCAACATGCAGTGTTTCCTTGATTGAATTAGCTCTCACACCAATATTTGCGTCTAGAGCCTTTGCATTGAGGGCTACCTGAAAACGGCTGTGGCGCTGAAGTTGCCTGTGAATGTGGAGTTGGTGGCATGTGAAACCCGCATGTGGAGCATTCGTTTGTGTGGGATGCAATACCAGGTTCATTCCTAGATAATGCACTCAAAGGGCACTAAGCATAGAGTGTGAAAACTGAGTTCCCTTGAGAGCTGCTTGGAAGCCTGATGGTGTGTGAAGTTAGTGAGCCAAATGGAGTTGTTCTCCCACAAGAACCACTCGGCTGATCCTTCTTCAATATGCCCTTCACCAACATGCAGTGTTTCCTTGATTGAATTAGCTCTCACACCAATATTTGCGTCTAGAGCCTTTGCATTGAGGGCTATCTGAAAACGGCTGTGGCGCTGAAGTTGCCTGTGAATGTGGAGTTGGTGGCATGGGAAACCCGCATGTGGAGCATTCGTTTGTGTGGGATGCTCTACCAGGTTCATTCCTAGATAATGCACTCAAAGGGCACTAAGCATAGAGTGTGAAAACTGAGTTTCCTTGAGAGCTGCTTGGAAGCCTGATGGTGTGTGAAGTTAGTGAGCCAAATGGAGTTGTTCTCCCACAAGAACCACTCGGCTGATCCTTCTTCAATATGCCCTTCACCAACATGCAGTGTTTCCTTGATTGAATTAGCTCTCACACCAATATTTGCGTCTAGAGCCTTTGCATTGAGGGCTACCTGAAAACGGCTGTGGCGCTGAAGTTGCCTATGAATGTGGAGTTGGTGGCATGTGAAACCCGCATGTGGAGCATTCGTTTGTGTGGGATGCTCTACCAGGTTCATTCCTAGATAATGCACTCAAAGGGCACTAAGCATAGAGTGTGAAAACTGAGTTTCCTTGAGAGCTGCTTGGAAGCCTGATGGTGTGTGAAGTTAGTGAGCCAAATGGAGTTGTTCTCCCACAAGAACCACTCGGCTGATCCTTCTTGAATATGCCCTTCACCAACATGCAGTGTTTCCTTGATTGAATTAGCTCTCACACCAATATTTGCGTCTAGAGCCTTTGCATTGAGGGCTATCTGAAAACGGCTGTGGCGCTGAAGTTGCCTGTGAATGTGGAGTTGGTGGCATGTGAAACCCGCATGTGGAGCATTCGTTTGTGTGGGATGCTGACCAAGATCATTTCAGTCCTAGGTACACAAAGGGCACTAAGCATAGAGTGTGAAAACTGAGTTTCCTTGAGAGCTGCTTGGAAGCCTGATGGTGTGTGAAGTTAGTGAGCCAAATGGAGTTGTTCTCCCACAAGAACCACTCGGCTGATCCTTCTTCAATATGCCCTTCACCAACATGCAGTGTTTCCTTGATTGAATTAGCTCTCACACCAATATTTGCGTCTAGAGCCTTTGCATTGAGGGCTATCTGAAAACGGCTGTGGCGCTGAAGTTGCCTGTGAATGTGGAGTTGGTGGCATGTGAAACCCGCATGTGGAGCATTCGTTTGTGTGGGATGCTCTACCAGGTTCATTCCTAGATAATGCACTCAAAGGGCACTAAGCATAGAGTGTGAAAACTGAGTTTCCTTGAGAGCTGCTTGGAAGCCTGATGGTGTGTGAAGTTAGTGAGCCAAATGGAGTTGTTCTCCCACAAGAACCACTCGGCTGATCCTTCTTCAATATGCCCTTCAACAACATGCAGTGTTTCCTTGATTGAATTAGCTCTCACACCAATATTTGCGTCTAGAGCCTTTGCATTGAGGGCTATTTGAAAACGGCTGTGGCACTGAAGTTGCCTGTGAATGTGGAGTTGGTGGCATGTGAAACCCGCATGTGGAGCATTCGTTTGTGTGGGATGCTCTACCAGGTTCATTCCTAGATAATGCACTCAAAGGGCACTAAGCATAGACTGTGAAAACTGAGTTTCCTTGAGAGCTGCTTGGAAGCCTGATGGTGTGTGAAGTTAGTGAGCCAAATGGAGTTGTTCTCCCACAAGAACCACTCGGCTGATCCTTCTGCAATATGCCCTTCACCAACATGCAGTGTTTCCTTGATTGAATTAGCTCTCACACCAATATTTGCGTCTAGAGCCTTTGCATTGAGGGCTATCTGAAAACGGCTGTGGCGCTGAAGTTGCCTGTGAATGTGGAGTTGGTGGCATGTGAAACCCGCATGTGGAGCATTCGTTTGTGTGGGATGCTCTACCAGGTTCATTCCTAGATAATGCACTCAAAGGGCACTAAGCATAGAGTGTGAAAACTGAGTTTCCTTGAGAGCTGCTTGGAAGCCTGATGGTGTGTGAAGTTAGTGAGCCAAATGGAGTTGTTCTCCCACAAGAACCACTCGACTGATCCTTCTTCAATATGCCCTTCACCAACATGCAGTGTTTCCTTGATTGAATTAGCTCTCACACCAATATTTGCGTCTAGAGCCTTTGCATTGAGGGCTATCTGAAAACGGCTGTGGCGCTGAAGTTGCCTGTGAATGTGGAGTTGGTGGCATGTGAAACCCGCATGTGGAGCATTCGTTTGTGTGGGATGCTCTACCAGGTTCATTCCTAGATAATGCACTCAAAGGGCACTAAGCATAGAGTGTGAAAACTGAGTTTCCTTGAGAGCTGCTTGGAAGCCTGATGGTGTGTGAAGTTAGTGAGCCAAATGGAGTTGTTCTCCCACAAGAACCACTCGGCTGATCCTTCTTCAATATGCCCTTCACCAACATGCAGTGTTTCCTTGATTGAATTAGCTCTCACACCAATATTTGCATCTAGAGCCTTTGCATTGAGGGCTACCTGAAAACGGCTGTGGCGCTGAAGTTGCCTATGAATGTGGAGTTGGTGGCATGTGAAACCCGCATGTGGAGCATTCGTTTGTGTGGGATGCTCTACCAGGTTCATTCCTAGATAATGCACTCAAAGGGCACTAAGCATAGAGTGTGAAAACTGAGTTTCCTTGAGAGCTGCTTGGAAGCCTGATGGTGTGTGAAGTTAGTGAGCCAAATGGAGTTGTTCTCCCACAAGAACCACTCGGCTGATCCTTCTTGAATATGCCCTTCACCAACATGCAGTGTTTCCTTGATTGAATTAGCTCTCACACCAATATTTGCGTCTAGAGCCTTTGCATTGAGGGCTATCTGAAAACGGCTGTGGCGCTGAAGTTGCCTGTGAATGTGGAGTTGGTGGCATGTGAAACCCGCATGTGGAGCATTCGTTTGTGTGGGATGCTGACCAAGATCATTTCAGTCCTAGGTACACAAAGGGCACTAAGCATAGAGTGTGAAAACTGAGTTTCCTTGAGAGCTGCTTGGAAGCCTGATGGTGTGTGAAGTTAGTGAGCCAAATGGAGTTGTTCTCCCACAAGAACCACTCGGCTGATCCTTCTTCAATATGCCCTTCACCAACATGCAGTGTTTCCTTGATTGAATTAGCTCTCACACCAATATTTGCGTCTAGAGCCTTTGCATTGAGGGCTATCTGAAAACGGCTGTGGCGCTGAAGTTGCCTGTGAATGTGGAGTTGGTGGCATGTGAAACCCGCATGTGGAGCATTCGTTTGTGTGGGATGCTCTACCAGGTTCATTCCTAGATAATGCACTCAAAGGGCACTAAGCATAGAGTGTGAAAACTGAGTTTCCTTGAGAGCTGCTTGGAAGCCTGATGGTGTGTGAAGTTAGTGAGCCAAATGGAGTTGTTCTCCCACAAGAACCACTCGGCTGATCCTTCTTCAATATGCCCTTCAACAACATGCAGTGTTTCCTTGATTGAATTAGCTCTCACACCAATATTTGCGTCTAGAGCCTTTGCATTGAGGGCTATTTGAAAACGGCTGTGGCACTGAAGTTGCCTGTGAATGTGGAGTTGGTGGCATGTGAAACCCGCATGTGGAGCATTCGTTTGTGTGGGATGCTCTACCAGGTTCATTCCTAGATAATGCACTCAAAGGGCACTAAGCATAGACTGTGAAAACTGAGTTTCCTTGAGAGCTGCTTGGAAGCCTGATGGTGTGTGAAGTTAGTGAGCCAAATGGAGTTGTTCTCCCACAAGAACCACTCGGCTGATCCTTCTGCAATATGCCCTTCACCAACATGCAGTGTTTCCTTGATTGAATTAGCTCTCACACCAATATTTGCGTCTAGAGCCTTTGCATTGAGGGCTATCTGAAAACGGCTGTGGCGCTGAAGTTGCCTGTGAATGTGGAGTTGGTGGCATGTGAAACCCGCATGTGGAGCATTCGTTTGTGTGGGATGCTCTACCAGGTTCATTCCTAGATAATGCACTCAAAGGGCACTAAGCATAGAGTGTGAAAACTGAGTTTCCTTGAGAGCTGCTTGGAAGCCTGATGGTGTGTGAAGTTAGTGAGCCAAATGGAGTTGTTCTCCCACAAGAACCACTCGACTGATCCTTCTTCAATATGCCCTTCACCAACATGCAGTGTTTCCTTGATTGAATTAGCTCTCACACCAATATTTGCGTCTAGAGCCTTTGCATTGAGGGCTATCTGAAAACGGCTGTGGCGCTGAAGTTGCCTGTGAATGTGGAGTTGGTGGCATGTGAAACCCGCATGTGGAGCATTCGTTTGTGTGGGATGCTCTACCAGGTTCATTCCTAGATAATGCACTCAAAGGGCACTAAGCATAGAGTGTGAAAACTGAGTTTCCTTGAGAGCTGCTTGGAAGCCTGATGGTGTGTGAAGTTAGTGAGCCAAATGGAGTTGTTCTCCCACAAGAACCACTCGGCTGATCCTTCTTCAATATGCCCTTCACCAACATGCAGTGTTTCCTTGATTGAATTAGCTCTCACACCAATATTTGCGTCTAGAGCCTTTGCATTGAGGGCTATCTGAAAACGGCTGTGGCGCTGAAGTTGCCTGTGAATGTGGAGTTGGTGGCATGTGAAACCCGCATGTGGAGCATTCGTTTGTGTGGGATGCTCTACCAGGTTCATTCCTAGATAATGCACTCAAAGGGCACTAAGCATAGAGTGTGAAAACTGAGTTTCCTTGAGAGCTGCTTGGAAGCCTGATGGTGTGTGAAGTTAGTGAGCCAAATGGAGTTGTTCTCCCACAAGAACCACTCGGCTGATCCTTCTTCAATATGCCCTTCACCAACATGCAGTGTTTCCTTGATTGAATTAGCTCTCACACCAATATTTGCGTCTAGAGCCTTTGCATTGAGGGCTACCTGAAAACGGCTGTGGCGCTGAAGTTGCCTGTGAATGTGGAGTTGGTGGCATGTGAAACCCGCATGTGGAGCATTCGTTTGTGTGGGATGCTCTACCAGGTTCATTCCTAGATAATGCACTCAAAGGGCACTAAGCATAGAGTGTGAAAACTGAGTTCCCTTGAGAGCTGCTTGGAAGCCTGATGGTGTGTGAAGTTAGTGAGCCAAATGGAGTTGTTCTCCCACAAGAACCACTCGGCTGATCCTTCTTCAATATGCCCTTCACCAACATGCAGTGTTTCCTTGATTGAATTAGCTCTCACACCAATATTTGCGTCTAGAGCCTTTGCATTGAGGGCTATCTGAAAACGGCTGTGGCGCTGAAGTTGCCTGTGAATGTGGAGTTGGTGGCATGGGAAACCCGCATGTGGAGCATTCGTTTGTGTGGGATGCTGACCAAGCTTCATTTCAGTCCTAGGTACACAAAGGGCACTAAGCATAGAGTGTGAAAACTGAGTTTCCTTGAGAGCTGCTTGGAAGCCTGATGGTGTGTGAAGTTAGTGAGCCAAATGGAGTTGTTCTCCCACAAGAACCACTCGGCTGATCCTTCTTCAATATGCCCTTCACCAGCATGCAGTGTTTCCTTGATTGAATTAGCTCTCACACCAATATTTGCGTCTAGAGCCTTTGCATTGAGGGCTATCTGAAAACGGCTGTGGCGCTGAAGTTGCCTGTGAATGTGGAGTTGGTGGCACGTGAAACCCGCATGTGGAGCATTCGTTTGTGTGGGATGCTCTACCAGGTTCATTCCTAGATAATGCACTCAAAGGGCACTAAGCATAGAGTGTGAAAACTGAGTTTCCTTGAGAGCTGCTTGGAAGCCTGATGGTGTGTGAAGTTAGTGAGCCAAATGGAGTTGTTCTCCCACAAGAACCACTCGGCTGATCCTTCTTCAATATGCCCTTCAACAACATGCAGTGTTTCCTTGATTGAATTAGCTCTCACACCAATATTTGCGTCTAGAGCCTTTGCATTGAGGGCTATTTGAAAACGGCTGTGGCACTGAAGTTGCCTGTGAATGTGGAGTTGGTGGCATGTGAAACCCGCATGTGGAGCATTCGTTTGTGTGGGATGCTCTACCAGGTTCATTCCTAGATAATGCACTCAAAGGGCACTAAGCATAGAGTGTGAAAACTGAGTTTCCTTGAGAGCTGCTTGGAAGCCTGATGGTGTGTGAAGTTAGTGAGCCAAATGGAGTTGTTCTCCCACAAGAACCACTCGGCTGATCCTTCTTCAATATGCCCTTCAACAACATGCAGTGTTTCCTTGATTGAATTAGCTCTCACACCAATATTTGCGTCTAGAGCCTTTGCATTGAGGGCTATTTGAAAACGGCTCTGGCACTGAAGTTGCCTGTGAATGTGGAGTTGGTGGCATGTGAAACCCGCATGTGGAGCATTCATTTGTGTGGGATGCTCTACCAGGTTCATTTCAGTCCTAGCCATACAAAGGGCACTAAGCATAGAGTGTGAAAACTGAGTTTCCTTGAGAGCTGCTTGGAAGCCTGATGGTGTGTGAAGTTAGTGAGCCAAATGGAGTTGTTCTCCCACAAGAACCACTCGGCTGATCCTTCTTCAATATGCCCTTCACAAACATGCAGTGTTTCCTTGATTGAATTAGCTCTCACACCAATATTTGCGTCTAGAGCCTTTGCATTGAGGGCTATCTGAAAACGGCTGTGGCGCTGAAGTTGCCTGTGAATGTGGAGTTGGTGGCATGTGAAACCCGCATGTGGAGCATTCGTTTGTGTGGGATGCTCTACCAGGTTCATTCCTAGATAATGCACTCAAAGGGCACTAAGCATAGAGTGTGAAAACTGAGTTTCCTTGAGAGCTGCTTGGAAGCCTGATGGTGTGTGAAGTTAGTGAGCCAAATGGAGTTGTTCTCCCACAAGAACCACTCGGCTGATCCTTCTTCAATATGCCCTTCACCAACATGCAGTGTTTCCTTGATTGAATTAGCTCTCACACCAATATTTGCGTCTAGAGCCTTTGCATTGAGGGCTATCTGAAAACGGCTGTGGCGCTGAAGTTGCCTGTGAATGTGGAGTTGGTGGCATGTGAAACCCGCATGTGGAGCATTCGTTTCTGTGGGATGCTCTACCAGGTTCATTCCTAGATAATGCACTCAAAGGGCTCTAAGCATAGAGTGTGAAAACTGAGTTTCCTTGAGAGCTGCTTGGAAGCCTGATGGTGTGTGAAGTTAGTGAGCCAAATGGAGTTGTTCTCCCACAAGAACCACTCGGCTGATCCTTCTTCAATATGCCCTTCACCAACATGCAGTGTTTCCTTGATTGAATTAGCTCTCACACCAATATTTGCGTCTAGAGCCTTTGCATTGAGGGCTATCTGAAAACGGCTGTGGCGCTGAAGTTGCCTGTGAATGTGGAGTTGGTGGCATGTGAAACCCGCATGTGGAGCATTCGTTTGTGTGGGATGCTCTACCAGGTTCATTCCTAGATAATGCACTCAAAGGGCACTAAGCATAGAGTGTGAAAACTGAGTTTCCTTGAGAGCTGCTTGGAAGCCTGATGGTGTGTGAAGTTAGTGAGCCAAATGGAGTTGTTCTCCCACAAGAACCACTCGGCTGATCCTTCTTCAATATGCCCTTCACCAACATGCAGTGTTTCCTTGATTGAATTAGCTCTCACACCAATATTTGCGTCTAGAGCCTTTGCATTGAGGGCTATCTGAAAACGGCTGTGGCGCTGAAGTTGCCTGTGAATGTGGAGTTGGTGGCATGTGAAACCCGCATGTGGAGCATTCGTTTGTGTGGGATGCTCTACCAGGTTCATTCCTAGATAATGCACTCAAAGGGCACTAAGCATAGAGTGTGAAAACTGAGTTTCCTTGAGAGCTGCTTGGAAGCCTGATGGTGTGTGAAGTTAGTGAGCCAAATGGAGTTGTTCTCCCACAAGAACCACTCGGCTGATCCTTCTTCAATATGCCCTTCACCAACATGCAGTGTTTCCTTGATTGAATTAGCTCTCACACCAATATTTGCGTCTAGAACCTTTGCATTGAGGGCTATCTGAAAACGGCTGTGGCGCTGAAGTTGCTTGTGAATGTGGAGTTGGTGGCATGTGAAACCCGCATGTGAAGCATTCGTTTGTGTGGGATGCTCTACCAGGTTCATTCCTAGATAATGCACTCAAAGGGCACTAAGCATAGAGTGTGAAAACTGAGTTTCCTTGAGAGCTGCTTGGAAGCCTGATGGTGTGTGAAGTTAGTGAGCCAAATGGAGTTGTTCTCCCCACAAGAACCACTCGGCTGATCCTTCTTCAATATGCCCTTCACCAACATGCAGTGTTTCCTTGATTGAATTAGCTCTCACACCAATATTTGCGTCTAGAGCCTTTGCATTGAGGGCTATCTGAAAACGGCTGTGGCGCTGAAGTTGCCTGTGAATGTGGAGTTGGTGGCATGTGAAACCCGCATGTGGAGCATTCGTTTGTGTGGGATGCTCTACCAGGTTCATTCCTAGATAATGCACTCAAAGGGCACTAAGCATAGAGTGTGAAAACTGAGTTTCCTTGAGAGCTGCTTGGAAGCCTGATGGTGTGTGAAGTTAGTGAGCCAAATGGAGTTGTTCTCCCACAAGAACCACTCGGCTGATCCTTCTTCAATATGCCCTTCACCAACATGCAGTGTTTCCTTGATTGAATTAGCTCTCACACCAATATTTGCGTCTAGAGCCTTTGCATTGAGGGCTATCTGAAAACGGCTGTGGCGCTGAAGTTGCCTGTGAATGTGGAGTTGGTGGCATGTGAAACCCGCATGTGGAGCATTCGTTTGTGTGGGATGCTCTACCAGGTTCATTCCTAGATAATGCACTCAAAGGGCACTAAGCATGGAGTGTGAAAACTGAGTTTCCTTGAGAGCTGCTTGGAAGCCTGATGGTGTGTGAAGTTAGTGAGCCAAATGGAGTTGTTCTCCCACAAGAACCACTCGGCTGATCCTTCTTGAATATGCCCTTCACCAACATGCAGTGTTTCCTTGATTGAATTAGCTCTCACACCAATATTTGCGTCTAGAGCCTTTGCATTGAGGGTATCTGAAAACGGCTGTGGCGCTGAAGTTGCCTGTGAATGTGGAGTTGGTGGCATGTGAAACCCGCATGTGGAGCATTCGTTTGTGTGGGATGCTCTACCAGGTTCATTCCTAGATAATGCACTCAAAGGGCACTAAGCATAGAGTGTGAAAACTGAGTTTCCTTGAGAGCTGCTTGGAAGCCTGATGGTGTGTGAAGTTAGTGAGCCAAATGGAGTTGTTCTCCCACAAGAACCACTCGGCTGATCCTTCTTCAATATGCCCTTCACCAACATGCAGTGTTTCCTTGATTGAATTAGCTCTCACACCAATATTTGCGTCTAGAGCCTTTGCATTGAGGGCTATCTGAAAACGGCTGTGGCGCTGAAGTTGCCTGTGAATGTGGAGTTGGTGGCATGTGAAATCCGCATGTGGAGCATTCGTTTGTGTGGGATGCTCTACCAGGTTCATTTCAATCCAAGCCAAAGAAAGGGCACTAAGCATAGAGTGTGAAAACTGAGTTTCCTTGAGAGCTGCTTGGAAGCCTGATGGTGTGTGAAGTTAGTGAGCCAAATGGAGTTGTTCTCCCACAAGAACCACTCGGCTGATCCTTCTTCAATATGCCCTTCACCAACATGCAGTGTTTCCTTGATTGAATTAGCTCTCACACCAATATTTGCGTCTAGAGCCTTTGCATTGAGGGCTATCTGAAAACGGCTGTGGCGCTGAAGTTGCCTGTGAATGTGGAGTTGGTGCATGTGAAACCCGCATGTGGAGCATTCGTTTGTGTGGGATGCTCTACCAGGTTCATTCCTAGATAATGCACTCAAAGGGCACTAAGCATAGAGTGTGAAAACTGAGTTTTCCTTGAGAGCTGCTTGGAAGCCTGATGGTGTGTGAAGTTAGTGAGCCAAATGGAGTTGTTCTCCCACAAGAACCACTCGGCTGATCCTTCTTCAATATGCCCTTCACCAACATGCAGTGTTTCCTTGATTGAATTAGCTCTCACACCAATATTTGCGTCTAGAGCCTTTGCATTGAGGGCTATCTGAAAACGGCTGTGGCGCTGAAGTTGCCTGTGAATGTGGAGTTGGTGGCATGTGAAACCCGCATGTGGAGCATTCGTTTGTGTGGGATGCTCTACCAGGTTCATTCCTAGATAATGCACTCAAAGGGCACTAAGCATAGAGTGTGAAAACTGAGTTTCCTTGAGAGCTGCTTGGAAGCCTGATGGTGTGTGAAGTTAGTGAGCCAAATGGAGTTGTTCTCCCACAAGAACCACTCGGCTGATCCTTCTTCAATATGCCCTTCACCAACATGCAGTGTTTCCTTGATTGAATTAGCTCTCACACCAATATTTGCGTCTAGAACCTTTGCATTGAGGGCTATCTGAAAACGGCTGTGGCGCTGAAGTTGCTTGTGAATGTGGAGTTGGTGGCATGTGAAACCCGCATGTGAAGCATTCGTTTGTGTGGGATGCTCTACCAGGTTCATTCCTAGATAATGCACTCAAAGGGCACTAAGCATAGAGTGTGAAAACTGAGTTTCCTTGAGAGCTGCTTGGAAGCCTGATGGTGTGTATGAAGTTAGTGAGCCAAATGGAGTTGTTCTCCCACAAGAACCACTCGGCTGATCCTTCTTCAATATGCCCTTCACCAACATGCAGTGTTTCCTGATTGAATTAGCTCTCACACCAATATTTGCGTCTAGAGCCTTTGCATTGAGGGCTATCTGAAAACGGCTGTGGCGCTGAAGTTGCCTGTGAATGTGGAGTTGGTGGCATGTGAAACCCGCATGTGGAGCATTCGTTTGTGTGGGATGCTCTACCAGGTTCATTCCTAGATAATGCACTCAAAGGGCACTAAGCATAGAGTGTGAAAACTGAGTTTCCTTGAGAGCTGCTTGGAAGCCTGATGGTGTGTGAAGTTAGTGAGCCAAATGGAGTTGTTCTCCCACAAGAACCACTCGGCTGATCCTTCTGCAATATGCCCTTCACCAACATGCAGTGTTTCCTTGATTGAATTAGCTCTCACACCAATATTTGCGTCTAGAGCCTTTGCATTGAGGGCTATCTGAAAACGGCTGTGGCGCTGAAGTTGCCTGTGAATGTGGAGTTGGTGGCATGTGAAACCCGCATGTGGAGCATTCGTTTGTGTGGGATGCTCTACCAGGTTCATTCCTAGATAATGCACTCAAAGGGCACTAAGCATGGAGTGTGAAAACTGAGTTTCCTTGAGAGCTGCTTGGAAGCCTGATGGTGTGTGAAGTTAGTGAGCCAAATGGAGTTGTTCTCCCACAAGAACCACTCGGCTGATCCTTCTTGAATATGCCCTTCACCAACATGCAGTGTTTCCTTGATTGAATTAGCTCTCACACCAATATTTGCGTCTAGAGCCTTTGCATTGAGGGTATCTGAAAACGGCTGTGGCGCTGAAGTTGCCTGTGAATGTGGAGTTGGTGGCATGTGAAACCCCGCATGTGGAGCATTCGTTTGTGTGGGATGCTCTACCAGGTTCATTCCTAGATAATGCACTCAAAGCGCACTAAGCATAGAGTGTGAAAACTGAGTTTCCTTGAGAGCTGCTTGGAAGCCTGATGGTGTGTGAAGTTAGTGAGCCAAATGGAGTTGTTCTCCCACAAGAACCACTCGGCTGATCCTTCTTCAATATGCCCTTCACCAACATGCAGTGTTTCCTTGATTGAATTAGCTCTCACACCAATATTTGCGTCTAGAGCCTTTGCATTGAGGGCTATCTGAAAACGGCTGTGGCGCTGAAGTTGCCTGTGAATGTGGAGTTGGTGGCATGTGAAACCCGCATGTGGAGCATTCGTTTGTGTGGGATGCTCTACCAGGTTCATTTCAATCCAAGCCAAAGAAAGGGCACTAAGCATAGAGTGTGAAAACTGAGTTTCCTTGAGAGCTGCTTGGAAGCCTGATGGTGTGTGAAGTTAGTGAGCCAAATGGAGTTGTTCTCCCACAAGAACCACTCGGCTGATCCTTCTTGAATATGCCCTTCACCAACATGCAGTGTTTCCTTGATTGAATTAGCTCTCACACCAATATTTGCGTCTAGAGCCTTTGCATTGAGGGTATCTGAAAACGGCTGTGGCGCTGAAGTTGCCTGTGAATGTGGAGTTGGTGGCATGTGAAACCCGCATGTGGAGCATTCGTTTGTGTGGGATGCTCTACCAGGTTCATTCCTAGATAATGCACTCAAAGCGCACTAAGCATAGAGTGTGAAAACTGAGTTTCCTTGAGAGCTGCTTGGAAGCCTGATGGTGTGTGAAGTTAGTGAGCCAAATGGAGTTGTTCTCCCACAAGAACCACTCGGCTGATCCTTCTTCAATATGCCCTTCACCAACATGCAGTGTTTCCTTGATTGAATTAGCTCTCACACCAATATTTGCGTCTAGAGCCTTTGCATTGAGGGCTATCTGAAAACGGCTGTGGCGCTGAAGTTGCCTGTGAATGTGGAGTTGGTGGCATGTGAAACCCGCATGTGGAGCATTCGTTTGTGTGGGATGCTCTACCAGGTTCATTTCAATCCAAGCCAAAGAAAGGGCACTAAGCATAGAGTGTGAAAAACTGAGTTTCCTTGAGAGCTGCTTGGAAGCCTGATGGTGTGTGAAGTTAGTGAGCCAAATGGAGTTGTTCTCCCACAAGAACCACTCGGCTGATCCTTCTTCAATATGCCCTTCACCAACATGCAGTGTTTCCTTGATTGAATTAGCTCTCACACCAATATTTGCGTCTAGAGCCTTTGCATTGAGGGTATCTGAAAACGGCTGTGGCGCTGAAGTTGCCTGTGAATGTGGAGTTGGTGGCATGTGAAACCCGCATGTGGAGCATTCGTTTGTGTGGGATGCTCTACCAGGTTCATTCCTAGATAATGCACTCAAAGGGCACTAAGCATAGAGTGTGAAAACTGAGTTTCCTTGAGAGCTGCTTGGAAGCCTGATGGTGTGTGAAGTTAGTGAGCCAAATGGAGTTGTTCTCCCACAAGAACCCACTCGGCTGATCCTTCTTCAATATGCCCTTCACCAACATGCAGTGTTTCCTTGATTGAATTAGCTCTCACACCAATATTTGCGTCTAGAGCCTTTGCATTGAGGGCTATTTGAAAACGGCTGTGGCGCTGAAGTTGCCTGTGAATGTGAGTTGGTGGCATGTGAAACCCGCATGTGGAGCATTCATTTGTGTGGGATGCTCTACCAGGTTCATTCCTAGATAATGCACTCAAAGGGCACTAAGCATAGAGTGTGAAAACTGAGATTCCTTGAGAGCTGCTTGGAAGCCTGATGGTGTGTA
>NW_026696814.1:12500-51424 GCF_030435755.1 Ochotona princeps | reverse complement strand
CAGCGTACTGATATCTGAAAAAACAGGGAGACATCCCGGCAAATAACACATAAGCCTGCAGAGAGTCCGCTCCTGGAAGAACGAACACACGTACGATGTCCGCGCATTTTACAGCAGGATACCCTCGTAAACGCATCCCCTTTACAACAAGCGAACACCGAATGAGTTGGCAGGCTGTCGAAGATACCGTGCTCACGCTTAGCTCTGCGCCGGCGTCTCCACACTGAAGGCCTGGTGGAGACCGGGAGCGCAGGCAAACTTCACAGACACAGGAATCTAAACCGACAGTTCTGGGGAGACAAACACACTTGTCTGACGTATTTTGCTAAACAATCAGAATAAATCGACGTGACTGCGCACACTACATATCCTGCGGTAGCTGGGATGGCATTCTGGAAATGACTTGGCAGAGGCTGCAGAAACCGGAAAGCTTATCTGGTTTCTGTGTGAAAGGCTGCGTGTGCGACCTACTCGAAGTAATGAAGTCGCCTAGGCTCGCGAGGGCGGCTCTCTGATGAGATGTTCTCCTGTCACTCGCATCTCTCTGTAAACCGTAGCACTCCGATCAAGGTACACATTTGCCGTTTATCGGGCCCTTGCTTGCAAGAGGCTATGTCAGATAATGGTTCTTTAACAATCGCAGTCCTCTACCGTTCCCTGACATGAATTTCTCGCTGAATCCACGTGTGGCGTTCATTGTGACGCAGTTGCTCGCAGGAGCTTATCAGTTCCAAACGAGTAGTCTCTTAAAACTTGGAACACTCAGCGTCCTCTGACCAGAAACTCTAGAGATCTCCCGTAACAGTATTTTCTCATAGGACAAACTGTAAGCTCACCCTGAAAAATTTGCTTGGGACATAGCCGTCCCAGCTAGCAAGGGCGCTACTTCTTTTGCACACAGTACATCTGCCTTCATTCGCAGGAGAATGTGAGATTTTCATGAAGAGTCTGCTTCCAAAAAGATACATCTTCAGCCTAGTAAGTGGCGGTACGTCATCTGCAAAACGCTCTGCTTTCCTAAAACACCGCCGTTTCTACTCCAATAATCTGTAGTTTTGGTGAGGCACTTCGTTGCCAACGAGGTTGCGGCTACATCTAAAATGGTTTCTCCCCAACCACAATACTTTTAGGGGCTCTCATGACAAACGTTATTCCATGCCGGATGGGCTCGTGTGGTTTTTGTAGTACATCCATTTGAGAGGAATGACTTAGTCCTTTCCAGATGTTCCATGCATCACTGTGCGATGGTTTGATGCTGTTTTTCTAGAATTCACGGTTGGCTGCCGTTGCTTAGTCGATTGCGAATAAATTCATGCTTCTCTATTTGAGTTTTACCCGAATCAGTCGAAGCTCTTTTCATTGTTTTTGATATCGCTCCTTATCCAGACACACATGTATGATGAGCTGTCGACCGAAACCTGTTCAGTCTCCCTCCCAACAGGGAGGTGCCTGTTCTGCGCCGCTGTCGTCCTTCTCTCACATTTATCCTCGAAGGTTTGTTCAACGTGTAGCACAAGTACCATATATCTTTTCTTACAAGTTTGGAAGATTTTGATAATCGTAGACACATACAAGCTAGAAAAAACTTTCATACATAGACACGAAGACACACACACACACAACACACATATACAAACGTACTCAATATAGAAACATCTACCGCTGCTTCTCGCTGTGTACGGTTGGCTACTCGGTCTTTTCATTCTTGGAAGCATCTTTCTAGTCCTCCAGTAGGTCTTCTTCCGTGACGTTTTTTTCAGCAAGTCACGTCATTCGTTCTTTTCGCCTTCCTTGATGTAGATCATGCGTTACCTCTATCTCAGATATCTCACTACTAGTAGTAGTAGTACTACTACTACGACTATTCCTCCATAGACATTTCGCAGCAGTGTTTGTCGTGAACATACATCAACCCGGATTTTTTTCATGGACATCGTACACCGATTATTTTCCCAAAATATATCATGTCAATCCTTCTTTTCAAGAACAAGTCTAGACAGAGACTGCTCCTTTAAACATTTCCTACCCACGGCAGGGCGTCAGCGCAGCTCGACACACTCCATCACAACACTATCTGTAAGCTGCTATGTCAGGGCAGCAACAGTCGCAGTCCAGTCGATGTACCATCGGAATGCCTGACGCGGAGAGAGACAGATTGTCGCTTCCATGAATCTCTTACGATGGTACTTCGTCTATGTGTGGGCAGTACAATACTTCTCTTACGTCTGGTTACGTGTAATACTGCTGTCAACATGATGCGCATCCAGTTCATCACCATCTTCTTCTTTTTCTCCTTCCTCCCTCTCGATTCACCTCTCTTTCTTAGTGGGGGTGTGCAGACAGTACCTATCCCTTTCTATTTCTGCACCGCCTTTTTTTTTCAGGTGTACACTGCTTTCTCGCACGTATTTCTCTTTCTTCACCCTACTTATTTCTTTGCATCCCTCCAGACTGCGCCACCTCTATCCCATCAGTCACCCACCACATAATATATACAAACATATTTATATATATATTATATATATGTACACACACACACACACACACACCCATACAATTGTATATATGTTATATATACATATATATTTGACTCTTTTCTGAATGTCCAGGAACACCACCTTGTGGATACGGCATATACACGAGAATATGTATATATATGTATACGTCTGTGTGAAGTTTGAAGTATGTATATAGTCACATGTTCACCAATGTAAAGCGCACCATCATTCTGTAAATAGTGCAATTTTACCTTCTATTTTGCCTGCCCAGTCTTAATTATACGAATACTAGCTACACGTATATGGGAGCGCGTCCACAGCGCTTCTTGAGACGCCGTACAAGTAGGTGTTACCACCCCCCAGTGTTGAATGAAGCTAAAAAATAGATGGGACCCGTTCCCCTTGTTCACCAGCGTTCGTGGTGACACTGCAATGATAACAAAGTGTGGTAGCCCACGAAATTATCGTTATTTGTGCGTTGTAGTTGTAGTAGTAGAAGAATAATTGCTAATGACTCTTTCGTATTGAGACATGAGTGGTTTTTGCTGGAGAAGTTTCGACTGCACTGTTTGTCGTAATAGTTTTGCTCTGTCCCTTAGCCAGGCACTCGCTGAATTTACAGGTATTGAACGTGTAGCAATTTTGCTACTATCAGAATAACATCGTCTAGGAATTCTTGAGCGGAAAGATATTTACGTGCCTTACAATTCTGCGCGACTTGGTGCAGCCACATCGGGCGTGATATAGTCTATAGTAGTCCGGGGCACACCGCTCTTCTACACGATGCCAGAAGGCTGCAACCACAAAAAAGACAAAAAAACACAATATTTTCAATTCGAAAGGTACACGAGAGCCAGAGAACAGACTCGTTCCTAACAATTTTATGGAACCCTTGAGAAAACATACATCAAACAGAAGCTTGGAAAAGACATGCAAAGCAAAAGTATGACAGCAGTCGTGAAAAGTACAACGAAACAGAGGCCTTCAGACAGAGAGAGTTCTCACAGACCCAACGAGCATGCATAAGAAAGAGGAGATAACTTATCCCCAGAAGATAATGACGACAATGAAAAAGAGACGCAAAATCACAAAGAAAAAGCGGAAGAAGTGAAGGAAATAAAAACGACGGACCCGTCACACAAAGATAGAGACATACACTACATGATCAGTTCGAAAAGCATGCGAACAGCAGCATACATACGACTACAGCAGCAACAGCACACACACGAATACAGCAGCAGCAGCACCACCACCACAGACAGATACGACAGCAGCAGCAGCACACACCACACGAATACAGCAGCAGCAGAACCACCACCACAGACAGACACGACAGCAGCACCGGCACACATATGAATTCAGCAACAACAGCAGCACGCATACACTACGACAGCAGCAGGAGCACCAGCACAATACGAACACAGCAGCAGGCCCCATACGAATGACAGCTGCAGCGGTACATATAGAAATGATGCCGGAGCACCACACACAAAAAACAGACGGATGTAGCCGACACACCAGGATCACTGGTTTCACCTTGAAAGTAAAGAAGAGAAGGGAAAAAGAAGAGAAAAAACAGTACCACCGGATTACTTCATTTGAATAACACACAGAACAACATTGTATTTAGCTATCACAAGTACACGACTGTTTGCTAATACACATACATGTATACACAATATGTATACATGCGTGCACATAATTCTACGAGGGAATATATCTGCACGATTATTTATGTGGGTATGTCTGTGCGTATGTGTCTGTGTGTGAGTGTGTGTATGTGTATGTGTGTGTCTGTGTGTGGGTATGTCTGTGTGTCTTAGTGTGGTATGTATTAGTGTCCAATGCTTTCCTTCCCCATACAGTTGCCTCCTGTCTGTCCTGCAGGGCGGAGAGGAAGTTTCAGCCACATATATCTACAGAGAAAGAGAGAGAGACAGAGGAAAAGAGAGAGGGGATAAAGAGAGAGAGAGGGGAAAAATGAGAAAGAGAGAGGGGAAAAATGAGAAAGAGAGAGGGAAAAAAGGAGAAAGAGAGAGGGAAAAAAGGAGGAAGAGACAGGGAAAAAGAGAGAAAAAGAGAGACACACTCACCATCACGCACACCCTGGCTACTGCTACTACTACTAATACTAATCCTACTATTATCACCACTGTTACTACTATTGCTACTGCAACTACCGCTACTACAATTACTACTTGTAATAGATTGACAGTACACGTGTATATGACACCTGGAATTACAAGAGAAAGTGTAGGCATATCATTTATGGTATATAAGAAAAGAGAATATATATATATATATATATGTGGTAGAGAAGGACAGCGTGAATATATGTATATACATATATCCCTTTCTACCATACATATGTATATTTTCTCGCTTTCCTTCTTTATATATATGTATATTCTCGCGTTCCTTCTCTGCAATATATATATTATATTTCCTTGTCTACTTATTTTGCTATCTTGGGTCAGTATATTGTCCTTTCCTTGCCTTTTTGTTTTTTTTTCTATGCTGTCATGTGTGAAACGTGGGATATGTGTGTGTGTGTGTGTTTGTGTGTGCGTGTGTGTTTTGTCTCTCTGTCACACCCACCCTTCCTCCTCCTCCTTCTCTTCCTTTTCTTCCTCGTGGTGGCGTGCAAGTTACTATCCTCCTTCTTTTTCCTTCTCCGGGGAAAGCCATCATCTTACCTTGAAAATTTGTTGCTGTAGAGTGCAATTGGTAATGCATGCAAGAGAGAGATTTAACTCATCGACGGCGCGTTTGTACATCTCGTCAGTGTAACCCCCTGGCATACTTCTGCTGCTGCTGCTCCAGCGGCTCGTGCCCGACGACCCCCGACCAACAGCACAGGGAGCTCTAGCTCCACCTCCTTTATCTTTCCAGACACCTTCTCTAGACGTCGATGTGCTAATAGCAACGTCGCTACTACTTACTACTCTTACGAGTAGTAGAGTCTCTTGTAGCAGCGGACGCATTACCGTGCTGACTATAATAATAGTCACCTCCTCCTCCTGCTACAGCAGCAGCAGCACTACTACCACCACTACCTGTTGCTGCAGGAAGGATGCTTTTTCTTGACATTTCGCCTTCTGACCGTTTTTCTTTCCTTTTCTTGTAGGGGTCTTTTCCTGCAGCTGTTGCTGGAAGAATGATATCGCCTTCCTCGGCTATTACGGTGCTACTACTCCTACTGCCTACCACGTTGTGGCCGACCCCCCAGTCTTTCGATCAGGTCCAGCTGAAAAAGAGAATGAAGCAGCAGTAGCGGCAGCACCAGCAGTAGTGGCAGCACCAGCAGCGGCGGCAGCACCAGCAGTAGCGTAGAACTATTGCTATTGTCATAGCCTCTTCTCTTCTTACTTTTTTCGTCTTGATCTCCCTTATGTTTCCTCTTATTATGTTCTGTTCCATACGAATACGAAGATGACGACAACGATGATGATGATGGAAGCCCATCACCGTGTCTTGTCTTGCCTTTCTCGAGAAGAAGCTGTTCTTGTGTGTAGTAAGCGTCCCCTGTTCCTTCTCCTCCTGGAGCTTGTTGCACACTCTTTGCTTCTCCACCATAAACAGTGGTAGTAGTAGTAGCAGTAGTAGTAGTATTAGCGTCGGCACTCTTCGTATAGGTACGGTGCTGCTTCCCAGCTGGTCTTGCTGCTGGGGATGCAAGAGGTGAGAACTACCAAGTGGTGGGAGGGTTGTGCTGGAGCCGCTCCGCCGCTTTTCTCTCTCTTTGTTGCATGCACCGAGACTTTCTTTCAGCTGCATGCGTGTCCTCCAGTGTAGAGCGGCCCGAGAACTGCGACGAATTACGAGACGCGCGGGAGGAGACTGAAGACGACGACAACGTGGAGGGAAGAAGAGGAGGGACGACTCCGGAGAAGAGGAGAGAGACGACGAGGAGGAGGAGCTCACGAGCGTATGGTGTTGACGGCTCCTGCGTTTGCTCTTGCGGTGACTTCTCTTCGTCTTTGCTGCTATCTTTTATATTTTCTTGTGTTGTTGCTGAAACAGAGGATCTCCGTGCAGATCTCCGTTTAGCTGCCCCTGAGGCGGGAGTGGTGGTACCAGTGATGTGGGTTGCTGACTTTCGTCATAAGACGCCGGTTGCGCGAGTTCCGTTTTCGTTCTAGACTTCTTTGGAGGAACGCAGCAGATCCTAATAGCACTGACTCATCATCGTCATCGTCATCGGCCTCCCCGTTGTTCTGGTCTCGTCTGCTCTCTCTTCTTCTTCGTGGTCCTCTGTCCCCCTCTCGACACTCCGCGCTGGTTTCTTCTTGCTGTGCGTCCGTCCTTGGCATACGTAAGTAGTAGTAGCAGCAGCAGTCGTACAACTATTACCGCTAGCACCACGCCCGCCACTACTACCGCCGATAGATCTTTCCTTTCAAAATATGACTACTCCTGCTGCTTCTACTAACAACACTCTCTCCACCCCTCTCCTGATCATCCCGTCCATCATCCTCATTATTATCTAAGCCTTTCGTTTTCTTCTACTACCACTAATTCTTCTTCCTCCTCCAACTCCTCCTCCTCCTGGTACGCCCACTCGGTTTTTTTTGCCTACCACGAGTTTTACTATTATTGTAATCAGTTACTAATGACTGCCGGTGTTGCTGAAGTTGCTGCTGTTGCTGTATGTAATCTCCTCCTCCTGCTCCTACTACTGCGACGAGTGGTCTCCCTCCTCCTTCTCCTTCTCGCTGTCTTGGAACGGCTATATTCATATCAGCTGCTGCTGCTAGTGTTGCTGGCATCGCCGCTGCTGGTGTTCCTCGTCCTCCTGCTGCTGTTGCTGCTTGCAATTCTGATGACAGTGTGTTGGGTTGCTGCTGTAGAGGATTTTACCGTGGCCTCCCCAATTTCTTCTTCACTTTGATGAATCCACCTGCTTTCATACCAGCCGTAGTCATACTAAGATGACTTCCTCCTTGGAGTACACTACACGGTTGTTGCGTGCCCAATGCTGCTGCTCCTCCTCCTCCTGGTAATGATGCTGCTGCTGTTGTTGGTGCTTCTAACAATGATACCCCCTCCTCCTCCTCCCGATGCTGCTACTGTGGGGACGGCTTGAAATGTATTATTCGTAATATTATTAGTAGTAGTACCACTACTAGTAGTATTCCAATTCTGCCCTGAAGGCATCGTATAATATGTACGGTCGATTCTTCCCCTTTTACTACCATCCTGATAACCTCTCAATGCTGTTATTTCCTCCTCCTCCTGCTGCTCCTGCTGCTGCACGTGCACTATCACTCGTATTAGTAGTAAGAGACGTAGAAGCAGTGATGTCTGCTGGAGATAATTTGCTGATTTCGACACATTATCTCTTTTAAGGTAATAGTTGTATTCACCCCCAGCAGCGTCTAACGTCTGCAGAACATTCTCGAGCTCCTGTGCTGCTAGTCCACCATGACCATTAAAGTAAGCTTCCTCCTCATCCTCCGTTGTTGCACCAATAAAATTTTGAAACGAACTCTCGCCTCCCCCGCCACCATGTAGATAATCATCTTCGTGCTGCTGATCAGCGAAAAAAAGATCACGACGCCTTCTCTTCGGTGCTGGCGGTGGTGTTGCTGTCACTCCTAGACCTCCTCACCCAACGCCGCTGCTGCAGCTCTCTTCGGCCCTTTGTACAGTGGACAGTTCTATACACAGCATACACATATATATACATATATATGATATATAAATATATATATATGTATACTATATATATTATTGATATACATATATTTTATTACATATGTGTATTACATTTAGATGTATTGTATATATTATAAAGATTTATTATATATGTATACTATATATATTATATATAAGTATCATATTTATATATATAATTAAACATGTATAATACATATATATTATATACATATATAATATATAATATATACACGATAATGTATATATATATTATATACATATATAATATATAATATATACACTATAAATATATATATATTATATACATATATAATATATAATATATACACTATAATATATATATATATTATATACATATATAATATATATATGTTATCCGTATATATATTATATTGTATAAAATACAAAAACACAAACAATCAGTATGATAGTACAAGTAACAATGTGAATTGTGCCTTTCAGGAGCGGTATGATTCTGAATCACAGATAACATAAAACTGTTACCTACAGCAGCAACATTATTAGACCACTTACAGGAAAGAACATTTATACCTATATATATATATATATGATAACAGTATTGGCAGAAACAGGCGTACCAGCTGCAGCACAAGCACCAATGTAGTAACGGCAGCAGCAGCAACAACAGTATCAGCAGAACAGCAACATCAGTCACAGCAGCACAGTCAGTTCTCTTTCAATACAGCCAGCAACAGCAACACATAATAAACAACGCAAGCAGCAACTACCTCCGCAGCCCACTCATGGTTGAAGCACCACTAGCAGGAGCAGCAAATATAATAATATCTGCACCAACAGTAACAGCAGCAACAACCCTAAAGCCCAGTATAGTAGCAGTATGCCCACCAACTCACAGAAGACGCAAAGCAGTGAACACCAACATAGACCATTAGCAGCACAGCAACAACACTAACACAGCAGCAGAAGCAGTAGTATCGGCACACGTTGGAGTCACATATTAGCAGGCATCACCAGCCCAGCAACAACACCAGCCACAGCTGCATTGGCGCTGTACTTGGAGAAACGGTGGTAGTAATAGTAGTAGTGGCAGTACACTAGTAGTGGTAGTCGTCATAATAATAGTAAAGGAAACACTAGAAATTGCACTGACGCACGCGGTGGTGGTGACAGCAGGAGGAGCACCACCACCGATAACAAAAGCAACATATATACGTTTGTGTTTGTGTGGCTCTACATATATATATATATATATATGCACACAAATGCGTATGTATGTATGAGTCACTGTGTTACATATATATATATATATAAGCGATATACATATACGTATATAAATATATATATATGGATATATATATATTTTAGTGACATGAGTGTATGCATGCACATGAAAACATATAGATGACTAGTGGTGGCAAGTACCATTCATATACATAATTATATATATATATATATATATGTAAGCACATATATATATATAATATATATATGAGGCTGCATTGAATACATGAAAGTGACTGTGAATTATATAGTAGTAGAAGTTAATTTACTGTATTTATACGTATTTATACACACGTACACAGATGATTATGTTGGGTATACACATATTCATATACACATACATATGTGAATGAATATGCTATGTATATGTATAAATATAACGAATAGTTGTGAACGTACGATACAAGTATATACATATATAATATATATATATATATATGTATACATATGTATACATATGTGTACGTATACAACTGCAGTGAAAACATGGAGTGACTGTTGTATGTATATACGGAGAAAGAGAGAGATCGATGAGGAGAAGTGAACTTACTATAAAAATATAAATATATATACATATATATATGTATATACATATGTATGTATATGACTATGTGGGGCATATATATATATATATACATATATATATAAAAGAAAGAGATCAATGGGTTGATGTGGACTCACTATATACATTCATGTATACATATACATATGTATATATATATACGACTATGTGTGATATATATTTTTACATATATACATATATATATATATATGTATATATGAGCAGTAGTGAGCTGATAGATAATATACTGATATTTGTATATATATGACTGACGGGGGTATACATACGTAGGCTAACTGTGGCATGTATATACGTTTATATACACAGAGACAGAGAGATTAGTGAAGGTGAACCTACAACATAATACACATATACATGTATTTATATATATATATATATACATATGTATATTGTAGGGACTGACTACAGTATCTATATATATATATATAAATATATATGTATGTATATATATATATATGCCTATGTCCCACTGACTATAGTACTGACACATATATATAAATATATATGTATACGTAGGACTGAATGTCGTACATATATATACATATACGTATATATTATTAATAGAGAAGGTACCACAAATATATGTATAGATATATATATTATTTTTTATGACTGGGGTGTAAATATGTACACATAAGAGTAGTAGCTAATATATATATTTAACAGCAGGCTGGCTGTGGTATGTACTTACGTATATATATATATACATAAAGAGAGAGGATGAGACGCAGTGATTTTACCGTATAGATATATATACGTGTATACGTTTGACCGGCTGTGGTGTAAATGTACATATATACATATATATACATATATATAAATATATGATTAGTAGTGACCGTTCAATATGTATATATATATATATATATATATGTATAGATATATAGATATATATACACGATCAGTATTATGTATATATGACTGACCGTGGCATATACATGCATATATAAATATATATAAGTTGTGAACTACCATATATATACATATATATATAACTGTCTGCTGTAAATATACATGTATGTTTATGCATAAATGTATGTATATATATAGTGAGAGATGTGTAATAACGAGTAGTAGATATTAACTTACCACGTTGGAGGCAATATGACCGGCCTGGCCGCATGCACGACATACGCGTTTGCCAGCGAGAGCCTCTTTGTTTCTGGTTGAAGCCAACATATGCTGCAGCCATGCAACAAACCACACATTATCGAATCTATAAATAAAGTAGAATAAAGCACTGCATATATATATATATATTTCTATATACGTATTTAGTATATATACATCTATTTACGAATATCTGATTATTCATATCTCTTTTGTACATATATATATATGCTATATATATACCTCTCTCTCTCTCGTTATACATATGTTTACCCACATACGGAAAAAAAGAAGGTATTGAAGTGGGTATACGTATATGTAAATAGGATAGATACATATATATATATATGTAAATAGGATGGATACATATGTATATATATACATAATATGTGTAGCTAGTAATAGTTATAGGAAACGACAGGATGCAATGAAATATAAAACATATACATACGTATATAACTATATATATGTATACATACATATCTATATATATATGTACACATATATATATTATATATATATAAATAAAAATGTATACGGGGAGAAAGACATATATGCGGGGGGAGAGAGTCGCGGTGTAGCGGCAACAGCAGCAGTACGAGTAGTATCAGCAGCAGCAGCTGCAGTAGTAGTAGTAGTCGTCACAGTACTGCCAGAAGAGGAACCAACAGCAGCAGTGGTGGAATTGGCGGTTGCAGCAGCCACATGAAGAGGAGCAGCAGCAGCAGCTGAAGTACACTCTTCACTATAAACAGAACTGGCAGCAGCAGCGCCATAAAAGAAGAAGAAGCAGCAGCAGCAGCAGCAAAAGACGTAAGTTGCAGCAGGAGCACTCATATCGAAATATGAAGAAGAAGAAGAAGCAAAACCATCAGCAGATATAGAGACAGATATATGTATATATATGCATCACAAGAAGGAATAACAGCACAACCATACGAAGCAAGTGAAGAAGCAGCAGCAGCAGGAGCAGCGTGAGAAAAATAAGAAGGGGTAGCAGTAGTAGTAGTAGTAGTAGTAATTTTTTGTGAGACAATTTGAAAAAGCAGAGAAGAGGACGAAGCAGCATATTACCACCACGAAAAGAGCAGTAGTAGACCACAATTCCGAAGAGCAGCAGCAGCAGTAGAGGAATTTTTTGCAGCAATATCAACGCTTCTCGAAAAAAGACGATGGAAGAGCGGCAGCACTAACACTATCACTATCACCCAACCAGCAGCAGCATCACCACGAGCGTCAAGCCCTTCGCAAACGGCAGCTGCACTACTACTACTACACCATGAAAAAGAAGAAGCGGCAACACCAGCACGAGGACGATGAGGAGCGCAAGCGCATGCACTACATGTAGCAGCAGCAATCGCAACAACATCATACGGGAAGAAAAGTGGCTGCAACTGCAATAGTACTATCAACCCATCACTAGCTCAGCCTCTACTCAAGCTACACTCATAGAACAAATAGGCAGCAGCAGCAGCAGTAACAGCAATCAGAGCAGCAGCAGCAGCAACAGCAATCAGAGCAGCAGCAGCAGCAACAGCAATCAGAGCAGCAGCAGCAGCAACAGCAGTCGCAGCAGCACCAGCAACACCAATCGCAGCAGCAGGAGCAGCAACCGCAACCAGAGCAACAGCAGGAGCAGCAACAGCAGGAGCAGCAACAGCAGTCGCAGCAGCAGCAGCACCAGTAACAGCAGCACCAGCAACAGCAATCGCAGCAGCAGGAGTAGCGACAGCAACCGCAGCAGCACCAACAGCAGTCGCAGCAGCAGCAGCTGCAACAGCAATGGCAGCAGCAGGAGTAGCGACAGCAACTGCAGCAGCAGCATGAACAGCAATAGCAAGTAGCAAGTGCTGATGGTAGCTGTATACGAAGACGAAATAGCAGGTCATTAGATGCACGCAGATGTCCGTGAAGCCTCTAACGTGAACCCCGTGATATCGTGACCACCATCTCTTTTTCTCTCTTCTTATATCTCTGTATGTATATATATATATATCCAACAGAACATGCATAATACCTACGTATACTACACAGTGGTATTTGGCTAAAGAGAAAGAGAAAGAAGAGAGACGAGAAAAAGAAGATACGCACAGAGAGAGGGAGAACAATATTTCCGTGTACATCGATTGTATATATATGAGAATATATGGACAGTGAATGTATATACACATACACATACATAAATATGTATACATCCATATATATATATTGAGAGAAGGAAAGAGAGAAAGAGAGACGAGAAAAGAAGAGAAAGATGCAGAGTAATATAGCAGTACTTCCATTAACGTCATTTGTATGTATACAAATATATGGACCGTGCCCACGTAGCGACACTATACATATACGTACAGCGACACTATACATATACGTACCTTTTTTTATATATATATATATACCTATATATATACATACGCACATATATATATATATATACATATGCAGACATATTCAAATATATATATATACATTTATATATAAATATGTACACATATATACACATATATGTTCTGTATGTAGATTTTGTTATGATAACCGGCACAGTGCAAAGTTGATGGTGTATGCACACTCCTGATATTGAAACGTCTCTCGTCCATTTCACATTTTCTCGTGAAAAGATTTACGTATATTTGACCTGCCGAATGTGAACGAATAAACACTTATGCATTTAACTATGATTCTTTGGTTGTAAGACATGCAGTTTCTCTCGTCAGATGTCCTCCACAAAGAGAAACCTACATGGGAATCTCTCCGCCATCACCACTACTACTACTATCACCAGTTACTACTACTACTATTATCACTATTACTACTGATACTACTACTAGTACCACTACGAATACTACTTCACCTACTACGTAGACTACTATAACTAACAATACTACTATAATTACAACTAATACTACTACTACTACAATACTATTTCAGTCCTATTACCACTACTCGAGCGACTACCACTCTTCTTATTGCTACTATTGCCGTTACTAATAATGCTACTACTGCTACTACGACTACAAGACTAATATCAGTACTGCTAGTCTTCAGACTGTCACCATGTAGTATTAGTAGTAGTAGTGGAGGAGGAGGAGGAGATGTGCTGCTGCTGCTGGTCTCCCTACAACTGTATGCTGAAGATTTGCTGCTACTACTGGTGATTTGCCTCTTCCACTATTATAATTTTGGCCGCGGGTGGCGTTGTTCTTTTGCTACTGTGGCTGCCTGGCTGCTGCTCTTGCTGCTAGTAATGCTGCTGTTGTTGTGTATCTATTGGAGGCGATGGTATTGGCGATGGAGTTTGTGGTGGTGGTGGTGGAGGAGAAGGAATGTGCTGCTTCTGTTGTTATGTGTTTGTTTGCTGCTGTTGTCTTCGCTGCCTGACAGTAATACTACTAGTACGACTAGTACTGCTAATACTACTACTACTACTACTACAATTACTACAATTACTACTACTATTGCTGCTGCTGCTGCGGCTACTGAACAGTACATTTAGACTCATGATCGTACCTACTGCCATTTGTGTCCTCCCTCTGCTGCATTCTGTACTGCTACTGCTGGTATATATGGGTATTACTGCAGTATATACTGATACTGCTGCTATATATATATGACTAGTATACTACTGCTGTTTATACTGCTGTTCAAGCAATATACTCCTACTGCTGGTATATACGGCTACCACTGCAATATATACTGATATTGCTGCTATATATATATATAGACTATGTTAATGCAATATATATTGATATTGCTGCTATAGGCTGTTATTGATGCTTGTCATACCGCTGTCCCAGCAATACGCTGCAATAGCTGCTATATATACGGCTGCTGCTGCTGCTGACTCTGCTGCCGTTACTCATGACTTTGCTGCCCTTGAAAATGCTCACCTCGCTGCTTTCTCTTTTATTGCTGCTGCTGCCTCTCCTAGACGACCATCGCTGCGTTCTCTACTGCTGCATTTTCTGCTTTCTACACTGCTGCTTCTGCTGCCTTCTGTTCTCCTGCATTTGCTGCTTCCTACACTGCTGCTTTTGCTGCTCTCTGTATTGCTGACTCTGTTGCTTTCTGTACCGCTCTTGCTGCTTCCTCCTCTCCTGCTGCTGCTGTTGTTTCTGTTGCCTTCTATACTGCAACTGATGTAATACTCTCCTCCGTTGCTGCTGTTGCAGCTGCTGCTACTGTTCGTCCTCTATTATCTATCACTTGTAAAGTTGCTGCTGAAGCCCTTCTCCTGGTGATTGCATTTCCTAGTTTGCTGCTGTGATGGCGTTACTTGTTGCTATTGCTCTCTCTCTCTCTTGCTGCCCATTCTCTTCTGCCGTCCCTCTGTTTTTCACTACTACTGGAGTGCTCCTACAAAACTCCCACTACTACTACTACTACTACTACTACTACCAACTACTCTTACTACTACTACTACTTTTAACTACTTCTACTACCACTAGTACTACTAATGCTGCTGCTGTTGATGATGTTATCATGTCTCTTCTTTGGGAATCGTTGTCTTGTTTGCTCCTGTAACAACTATGCTTGTGGCTCTCACTGTCTTCTTTGTTACAGCTGTCACTACATATATATATATATATATACATATATTAGTATATACATACATGTACACATACATATATATATATATATATATGTATATATATATATATATATACAAGTAGTACATCTATATGGCTCTCAGTGTCTTCTTTGTCACAACTGTCACTATATATATACCTATATTCGTATATACATACATGTACATATATATATATATATATATATATACATACATACATACATACATACATACGTATTTATATATATATGTATATATATATATATCAGTAAGCATATATTATACTGCCTGAGTGTCTTCTAGTAACATGTCTTGCATCCAGTTGTCATTGCATATATACACATGTATACGTACATACGTGTGTATATATATATATATATGTACGTAGGTATATCTATATATATGTATATACATCTATGTACATATATGTTTATATATATGTAGGTAGGCATTCATCTTACGTTCCAAATACCTGCATATTACTATTCTTTTTTGCTGTGGCTGTCCCAATATACATGTATGTCCATATGAGTATATATATATATATATATAGATATATGTACATATATCTATATGTACATGTGTATAAGTATATACATATGCATACGTGTGAGCATATATCTTACTGCCCAAACATCCTCATGTTACTGTTCTTCTCTGCTGCAGCTGTCACTATACATAAATATATGTATATATATCTATCTCCAGAGATATGTATATACAGTACATATAAATCTATATGTATGTATATATACGTGGTTAAGCGTATATCTTACTGCACGAGTATCTTCAAGGCGAGTGGTTCTCCAGCGAATAAACTTTTCAATATTTTCACATCCATAAATCATGATAATTCTTTCTCTGCCAAATGGCTCTCCGGCTTGATTACGGAATCGTCGTATCCATCGTAAACATGGTACTGGCTGTGTCTGCATTATAACAGTAAGTTCCGTACATACATACACACAAACACACACACAACACACACGTATAGACGCATACACATAGATATATACATATGTATATATATATACATATGTACATGTATATATATATATACATATGTACATGTATATATATATATATATGCATATGTACATGTATATATATATATATATATAAACATATGTACATGTATATATATATACATATATATACATATGTACATGTATATATATATATATACATATATATACATATGTACATGTATATATATATATATATATATACATATGTACATGTATATATATATATATACATATGTACATGTATATATATATATATATAGATATGTAGATATATATTTATGTAGATATATGTATGGACACATATAAGCGTGCTATGGCTGTGTCTGCATTATAACAGTAAATACCATAGATACGTATAGACACACACACAAAACACACACATATAGAGGCATACACATGGATATATACGTATACATTTGTATGTATGGACACATATAAATGTGGTGTGGCTTCGTCTGCATTAGAACAGTAATTACCATACATACATATACATAGACATATATACACATACGCATACCTATAGACGTATCCATATATATATATATACATAAAGGACACATATGAACATGGTATGGCTGTGCATGCATAATAATACTAGGCAACATACATACATGTATACACATGTGCACATACATACACATACAGACATATATATATGTATAGTCACATATATACAGTCATATGTTCACTTACATATATATATATATATTAGTAGAAGAGGCACTCATGCGCTTGCACTGTGCTGATGTAGATATTTATATATATATACATGGATACAAACATATATACGTTTGTATACATGTACAGGAAGCTGTGAAGAAAACTAGCGATGGGTGGTGGTCCTCCATACCCACAAGAAAAGATAGTAAGATAATGCAACGTGTTTACACACGTGCGTCTTTGCATATAAAACCAGTCAATAATACAACGAAGGAGAAGCAGCAGCACTAGCAGTAGCAACACTCGTAGAAGATGCGGCAGCACCAGCAGCACTACCACCACAGAGACACTAATAGCAGCGGTAGCAACAGTATTAACAAAGTACCAATAACAACCGCGAGAGCACGAGCAACAGGAATAGCAGTAACACCAATCGCAACTGCAGCAGCAGAGGAGGAGGAAGAGCTATTGAGAAGCAGCGGCAGCACCAGCAGCGGCAGCAACAGTGAAGCAGCGGCAGCAACACGGAATTAGCGGCAGCAACAGCAGCACCGGCAGCAACACGGAAGCAGCGGCAGCTGCAGCAACACGGAAGCAGCGGCAGCAACAGCAGCAGCAGCGGCAGCAACAGCAGCAGCAGCGGCAGCGGCACCAACACGGAAACAGCGGCAGCTGCAGCAGCTGGCAGAGGCGCACGAATAGATATGCACACAAACACGCAAACATAAACACAAGTAGAAACACAAGGAGACTATCAGGGACAAACACGAAGAGATATTTTTTCACGAGGAACGACGTACAAACAGACATACTTAACATAGGGACATACAATTAAGACAAGACCAAAAGTATTGTTATATATATATATATACATACACACACATATAAACGTATGCACATGTTTATATATATATATTACACATATATATGTGTGAGGATACACATGTCACACGTATACACGATATATATACATACATACCAAGTATATAAGTATATATATGTATAGACGACTTACATATATACACGTATATATATAGATATCTTATACCTATAAACTTACGAGATACATATATTATATACATACGTGTTATATTTTTATGTAGATTGTATATATACACACATACGAGTCATATGTATACATATGTTTTATAGATATGTTATACAAACTACATATATATATATATACATACAAATATACATACATAAAAGTCATATATATGTATATATATATGTTATATATGCACACGTACGAGTAATATATATATATTTATATATACACACATACATACAAACATACATACATACATACATCCAAGTTATGTATATATCTATACACGTACGAGTAATATGTATATATGTTCTATAGATATGTTATACAAGAGATATATATAAATATATACATATATATACAAACATACATACATACATACATACATTCAAGTCATATATATATACATATATATATATACATGTTGTATATATATATACACACGTATGAGTAATATATATATATTATATATACACACACGTACGAGTAATGTGTATATATATGTTCTATAGATATGTTATACAAACGATATATATAAATATATATATATATATACAAACATACAATCATACATCCAAGTCATATATATATATATATATATATATGTAGGTGATATATACACACGTACGAGTAATATATATATATATATATATATACACGTACGAGTAGTATATATATATATAGATATGTATATGTGTGACGGTACCTTAAGTTTTTCTTGACGCTGTTGCTCTTCGGTCAGTGAAATCGCCGCTGTGCGTGCCTCTTGTCGCCGACGTAAAACAGCCAATTCCCGTCTTTCAATTTCATCTTCATCCATCTGTGAAAAGCATATCTCACATTTTTTCGCAGTGCATGCATATATATATACATACAGAGGGGGAGGGATATATATATATATATATTTATGTATATATCTACATAGCCAGAGAGAGAGACATACACAGATTTTATCGTCTTTCGTCTTCTCATCAAAGACATTTATCAACTTTCTTTTGTGTGTATGCACATACTCACATACGTTGTCTGCATTCATGCATCTTTCAGTTCAGTTCTTTTTTCCTCTACCTGGCGAAACCCATCTTTTCTCTTCTCTACATGCATGCGTCCATATATATATATACATATATGCACACACTCCACTGTGTGTCAGTTTCAGCCCCCTACACATTTGAAATATGTTTTTTGATCTGTACGCATGCGTATATATATATATAGCTGCTGCTACGTGGGAGTGTGCGTGCATGTATGTACATACATATATACGTACATATATATATATATATATATACGTACATATATATATATACATATATACATATATGTATATATATATATATACATATATATATATGTATATATATGTACACACAGCAGCAACAATTATTTGTACTACTAATACTATTGCTAGAGCTTTTACTACAGCTACTAGTACTATTACTACTACTAATAGTATTGATAGTAGTAATACTAACAGTAGCACTACCAGTAGTAGTAGTAATAGGAACAGTAGTGGGGCTGCTGCTGCTGTTGCAGATGTTGTTGTAGTGCTCATGCATCATATCTGTTGCTGTTGATGCCCGTGTGGGAAGTATTTTCGTTGTTTCTATCTTCTGCTGTTGCATCTGCTGCTGCTAGCTGCTGTTGCCGTTGCATTGCTGCTGCTGCTGTTGCTGCTGTTCCGCAGTGGCTACTGGTGCTGGTGCTACGTCTACGCTGCTGTTGCTGTTGCTGTTCTGCAGCTACTACGGTTTACTCTACTTGAAAGAAGTTATCGCCACTGTACACTTCTGTGACTATTGCTCTTGCTGCAGTTGCTGCTGTTGTTTGTGTTTGTGTGTGTGTGTGTGTGTGTGTAATGTAGCGGTCGCGCATGCCATGCAATAGTAGCAGTACTACTACTACTACTACTCACTGCTGCTGCTTGTACGGAGAAAGTGCGTTCGTAGTAGTAGTAGTAGATACTACGAGTGTTGTTGCTATACTTTGTCTACAATAGTTACCTGTAATAATCAATATATATATAGATATACGTGTATTTACTTATAAAGACACTTACTGTGTACTATTACATATACATATTATCTGTGAACATATAGATATATATTATATACATACATATATATATATATACGTGGATAGTGTTAAGTTTTAAGTATATATAAGTCACACATGACACTAGAATTACATTAATTAACTGTGATTGTGTAGATATGTATTTATATATGTATACATAGAGAGAGAGAAGAGACTGAAACTACAACTGTACAGTGTGTACATTGTGTGTATATATCTCTCTCTCTGTCTCGGTATACCATATGTATATACGAAGCACATAGTAGTAGTAGTAGTAGTAGAGTGTGTATATATATATATATATTGTCTACGTTGCACGAAGAAAAGAAGAAGGAGAAGAGAGGGAAGGCGTTACAATGAGAACTCGTACATCTGATAAGGATTCATCACCAACGCCATCACCACCTTCAAGACCTGCGAGCAACGCGTCCTCGACGTTAGCAGCATAATCATCATTCGAAAGAGTAGGCGAGGTGATAGCTCCGCATCCCGAAAGATTCGTTTGGTGTTTTTTCTTTTCCTTGAGTAGTTGCAAAAAACGTTTATTACTCTTCTCTTCTTCACTCGATTCACGTCGCGTTCCTCCTCCTAGTGCATCTGCTGCTGCTGCATCTGCTGTACTACTCCAGAGAACACCACTCCTGTCTTTTTCTGTTTCATTCATATTATCATTCGATTTTAACCCAGGAGTTGCGCTTTTTCCTTCTTTGCCCTTGCTTTCATCACCATGGACATCGTGTTCGTCTTCTTCGTCTAACATTCCCTCAATGAGCTCGTTACCCAAACCATCTCCACTCTGGTCACTACTAACACTATCTCTCTTGGTCATCTGAATACTACTAGTATTACTACTATCTCCACCCACACGAAGAGACGCAGCCACAGTACTACTACTACTACTATTACCATCAGTAGTTGCAGAAGTATTCATATCTACAGACAAATTTGCAGGAGCAACACTAGTACCAGTAGTATTACTAGTAGTATTATTATCATTTGTAATATTAGCAGCGGGTGTGTGTGATGTGTCTGTGGGTGATGTAATCCTTGGGTGTTTATCGCTAGTAGTAGTAGTAGTGATAAGTGTGGGGTTGGTACTATTATCTTTGTGTGCTTCTTCGCTTGATACATGAGAAGTATATGTAACTTGCTGTTGTTGTAGATCACTCTGCTTCCCTTCAAGAGGCAGACCAGAGACAGAAATTGATGTTGTAGTATGGTTCGTAATCTCTCCACTCTTATCCCCTCCTGCAACAACACCAGTAGTACTAGTAGTTGTAGTAATACTCGCAATAGTAGTAGCAGTAGTAGTAGCACCAGCAACGGTTCGTGTACTCTGATCATTTTGTCTCTCTCGTAATGACGTTGTTCTGATTCTGAATATTCCACTACCACTACCACTACCACCACTACTACCCCCAGTACTACCACTAGTAACACCAGAAGAGGAAGAAGTAGTAGTATTAGTACTAGTACTAGCACTCGTATTAATAATAGTAGTTCTGTGCTGACTTTTGTTTCCTTGTTTTTTTCCTTGTGCATCTGCATGGAAGCCAGCTGCTTCTTTGCCTCCTCCTCCTCCTGCTTTTTGGTGGGGGTCTGCTGCTTCTTCTGCCGCAGCGTCTCGATCTTCTGTCTCATCTTCCTCTTCTTCAGAGGGACTAATGTCAGGCGACTCAGGTTCGAGAGCACACTTCTGTCGACGTAGAATCATCTGTAACCTCTCCTCATACTCCTCGGCACGCATTCTCAACCCCTTGACTGCCCCGACGGATGCGGAGGTGGTGGTCGTGGTTGTTGTAATTGTCTTTGCCGTCAGTCCTGGACCACTGCCAAACGTACTCCTCTCTACAAAAGCAGTCGATGACGACGACGACGACGACACAACTATTCCACTACTACTATTACTATTACTACTTGCTGCGGAAGTGTATATTCTTCCTCCTGTTGAAGATGTGTTAGTCATCAGTACGTTCTTGCTTCCACCACCACGACTTGAATAGACACCTGTCACCAACGCACCAGTACTACCACTGCCACTAGTAGTACTAGTGCCAGTGAGACCCGAGGAGGAGGAGGACGAGGACGAAGAACAAGAAGCATGCACATTTCCACTAGTGCTCTTCTTATTATGTCTAGCGGTTCTGACTGTTGCTGATGTTTCCTCTCCTATTATTACTATATTATCACTATCCGAGAGTTGAAGATTTTCCATTCCAGCATCAGTGCCACTTCTTCTTCCTCCTCCTTCTCCTTCGTTTCTCTCCTCCCCCCATTCGTTCTGCTTTTTTTTCTCTACATTATCATCAGCATCATCCTCTTCGATCTCTGTTATGTCTGTAACCCGTCCTCCTGCTGCAACTGTCTTTGCTGCTGCTGCTGTTGGTGCCCCACCACCGTCTTCCGCTCCTCCTCCTCCTCCTCCACTACTTTTTCTGTTATTAATGTTCGTATCAACACTAGTAAAAAGAATAGAAGAAGCTTTCTTCCGTGAAGGTATATTTGGCAAACCGCCACGACTAGTAGTTTTGCTGCCAATATCGTTCATGCCCGACCTGTTCACACTACTAGTACTACTATACGCCTTCTTTTCTCTATTACTGCTATTCCCACCACCTGCTGCTCCGCCTAGAGAAGCAGAACCACCCGCAGAAGGCTTCTTGATATTCGTATGCAGCGCAGAGTATCTACTCTTCTTACCATGACTCGCAAGAAAACCACCTGCGGCACCCACGTTATGTCTGAATTCGAGGTTTTTACGCCGACGTCGCCGTTCCTCCTCTTCTTTTTCTTCCTTCTCGGCCGCTTGCTGCTGTAACTGAATCAAGTCTGCACTACCGAAACCGTCTCTGTACTGACGTACGAGAGCCACCTGATCCCACCGCGGCAACGCACGTATTACAGCCTCAGCAACACCATACTGCAGCAGTCTTCTTCGAAGTTCCTGCATCGACAGTTTACGTAAATCTTCCACGATGCCACCACCAGCACCAGTACCAGTGCTACTAGTACCACTACTACTACTACCAACTCCTCCAGTTGGTGGTATCGAGCCTTCGACTGGAAGCCCATCGGCTGCGATCTCTCCTCCTCCTCCTCCGGCTCCTGCTGCTGAGCCTGACATGTAAATATTATCTCCAGAAGCTCCAACAACTGCTGTTAGTGGAGAAGACGAAGGAGGAGCAGGTGACGACACTGCACCGTCTCTTAATGCCCGCATATACTCTGTACCGTGGAGAGTTCCTAACTCCTTCGAAATGATTCCACCAGCACCACCCCCTCCACCACCCAGAATATCGCCTGCTCTCCCTCCTAGTGCTCCAAGACCATGACCACCACTAGTAGTACCGAGACCACTAGTACCAGTAGGGCCTCCTCCAGCAGCAAGACTGCCAAGAGCATTACTAGCACCAATGCCAAGAGTTGTGGTGCTCGTACTAGTGCTACTACCAGTGACAGCACTGCTACTGTTACTGCTACTACTACTAGTAGTAGAGGGACCTACAGCACTCGAAATAGCTCCAAGAAGCAACCGCTCACGACGACTCGTCGCAGCAGCAGCAGCGGCAGCAGCAGCAGCAACGGCAGCTGCAGCAGCAGAGGAAGAACTGCCCAGAGCCCCGCTCCCACTGAGAGCAGCAGACACTGCAGCAGACAGAAACAGAAGACCACCTCTTTCGCGATTCACACGACGCACGAGTGAAACGCCTTCTCCACGTCCACCAGACGGATCACCGAAACCTGTCAACATGAACTGTGAACTTCCTTTATTTCGCAAAACTTCACAACATTCCCGTGTCAGATGCCAAGGGGTCAGTAGTAACAGCTCTTCTATTAATCGAACAAGATGCCCATAACGCCTTCCTAGTCTCGATGAGGTAAATGAAGCGAGAAGGTCTTGAAACCGTGCTAGAGTAAACGTACTATTGGAGTCTTTCTCTTGACCTCCCTCTTCCACCTCTTCCCTCCTGCCCTCGTTTCCTTGTTTCTCCTTCTCATGGCTTTTCTCAATATTTTTTGAACCCTCTCCTTGTTGGGTACCCTGCCGAATGATCGTGAAGTCACTCTTCGTTCCACCCATTCCATCGCCAAACTTGTTACTACGACCTTGCTGCTCTCCTGGCTCTTTGATGCCACTGCCGAGAGAAAGACCTCCTCTGCCTTCACGTTGCTGTGGTCGTGGGTCGGCAAGTATAGTGTGAGTACTAGTACTACTACTACCACCACTACCCACAACAAGAGCTCCACCTTTCGCTCTTCTTCCGGCATCGTCATAGTCAACCGAAAGAAAAGAATGCTTTCGTCGGCTCAAGATATCTTTCATACGTTTCGTCGCCAGCGATATTTTCTCTTGCCCTTTCCGTTCCTCCATTTCTATGAATCGAGCCACACCACCCAACCCGTCAGCAGTGGTCAACGTCATAACACCTATCGCCTTCAGACGGAACAGCGCTGCATGCGTGGACTCCAAGCAGCAGATTGTCTCTGGGTGAACGTATTTCCTCAGTGCCGATTCCGGTAGGATCGGTAGTCGATGGGGAGCTATTGGGGACGACTGCTTCAACATTTGCGTAACTTCTTTTTCTAAAACTGGAGGACAGAAACGCAGCTTCACCAGTTCCTTTATTTTCTTCAGTTCAGTCACATTCTTCTCGGCTACGTATCTGAAAAAACAAAAACAGACTGACACAAACTAATATATACATACACACACACACGAACAGACGCAAACAGACAATCACAAAAATACATAGAAGAAGATACTTATACACACATATATATATATAAAACTATACAGACACACACTTACGCGACACAAAAAATACACACACACACACATGTACACGCACACATACATATATATACACATACACACACTTACGAAACACAGATACATACACACACACACATATATATATACATATATACATATATACACACGTATACATACACACACTGACTTAACACAATAACGTACACACACACACAAACACACGTATACCCGCATCATCTCCACACATCTACGCACACAAATAAACACATACAAAGACACACACAAACACAAGTCTACAAGTACAAACAAACTGCATATACACAAAAACAGACAAAGACAGATACGTAAAATGTCCCACACACCCACAACACACAGACACACCACATACACGACAACATACACATATATATATGTTAATATACGCAAACAGACATATATATATACATGCACATCTACAAACACACACACACACATATATACAGACAGAGAAAAAGTAAAAGAGAGAGCAAATCTTTCACACAGTGGAGTGAGACTTCATATAACAGCAAAAAATTAGTATGAAACTATCTTTCATACTAAGTAAACATAGAAAAGAAAAAAAAGCTCCAGATATTTGTGAGTATTGATACAGGATCTACTTCCTAACACACACACACACACACACACGAAGCACACATACCCGTATTCATGTACTATGTATATATATGCGTTTAAGTAAGTATACGTATACATATATATGTGTGTGTGTATGCATATAGATATAAATATACATTTGAACGTAGCGGAGAAAAGCAGATGAACAGTGTAACAAGGGCTGGACTTGGAGAGAGAAGAAAAGAGAGGTGAGAAAGAGAGGGAGGGAGAGAAAACAAGAAACGAACAGACATGACTGATACAACAGAAGTGAAAGAGGGAGAAAAGCAGTAAAAAACAGGAACGTCGAAAAGAGGAAGATCATCAAGAAGCAAGTAAGGGAGGAGAGAAAGAATTAAATTAGCAATTTCTCTGAGAGAAAAAGAGAGAATAGAGGAGAGACATATATATGAGAAGAGAGACAGAGATAGACAAATAGCTCAGAGAGAGATACATACACATCTGAGGAGAGAGAGAGACGGAGATATATTGAAAGGAAGAGAGAGACATAGATAGACAGAGGAGACAATTACATATATATATATATATCGGTGATAGAGAGAGGGAGGTCGACGAGGGCAATATCTATACATATATACATATATATATAATTCAAGATAGAGAGAGGGATGTGTAGAGATAGATAGATGAAAGAGATATATATAAATGGACAGGTTGACAGATAGGAGGGGAGACATAGAGAGAGTTAGAAAGAAAGTTTGAGGAAAGGCAGACGTTGACTGTTAGGAGAGTTCAACAAGAGTGAAGCATCATGCTGAGCAGGGGGAGAGAAAGAAAAGAAGCTTTTCAAAAGTTGAAGGAAATGCAAAGAAGACTTTTTTTCTGTAGCGTGAAAGATCAACGATAATGCAAATGAAAAGAAAAAGAAGACGGAACGGCTCACGAAGAAAAAGAGGAAGACGAAAATAATAAAGCTTAGTCATGCTGATAGAATAAGACGTCCACGTACACATGAGAATGATAAACCCGGTGCGGTTGCACACAAGATATGTGTGTGTGTAAAAAGTCAGAAGATCTGTACAGAACATGACTATATATATAAAATCAAAGACAGTAAGTCACAACAACACAACGTAGTACGAACCCGTGAAATGGATGGAGTGTGAGAAAGACACACCCACACACACAGAGGGAAGGTCAAACTGGCACAAAGAGGAAGCCAGAAGAACAAAGAGAAACAGAAAAGAAAGGTACAAAGATGACTGCCTGACAGCATCAGAAGAAGAAAAGCAGTTTCTTCCACTTAATAATACCTCAAAGCCCATGCCTTTGCATGTTGTTTTCTATCATCGAGATGCTTCTTGGAACCGGGTGCGGACACTTCCACCCGCGGCTCACACTGCCCGACGGTGTATATGCAGCAGTTTGTTGTACTTCCAAATGTAAGAGACTCGTCATCGTCGCTTTCTCCTCCTGGCGGTGAGCTCCTTCCTCCCTCTTCTTCTTCTTCTTCTCTGCTAATATTTTCCCTCCTCCTCTCGTTTACGCGAGGAGGGTATATCAGTGGCCGCAAGTAAACCTGCATCGTTTTCCAAGAGACCAGATGCCAGCAGTACAACACACCAGGAAGAAGAGCAAAACAGTTATACAACCTGCTCTCCCACACACACGCGCTTAAGAAAAAACCTACAGCAGCACTAGCAACAACAACGGCAACGACAGCCACCACCACCACCACCACAACAGCAGCAATAGTCATTGCCATAGCCATAGCAGCAGCAACAGCGGCAGCAGCAGCAACAGCAGTAGCTGCAACAGCAGTAGCAGCAGTAGCAAGAGTTGAAGAACTGACAGCAATAACCGCAATATTGCAACAGTGGCAAGAGAAGCACTAACAACAGCAGCGGCACCACCAACGTTGCAACACCGGCAGCAGCGACGACATAACAACAAAGGCAGCAAGATATTCCTTAGTATCCCTACACAAATGTTTCCCTGAAAAACAGACAGATATGAATATGTTCGTGCATGCACAATAGCAAACCATACACACATACATATATATATATATATATACATATATGCGTATAGACACAACGAGAGACAGATATATATATATATATATGCGTACACGGCAACATATCCCTTGATATACATATATATATATACGGAAGGAGAGCAGCAGGAGTAGCAGGAGCAAAACAACGACCACAGCCTCGAGCCCCACAGAGGTGCCTCTCGAAATGCAACTACCAAGCAATCAGGACGCGGCTGCTGTGCAGCAGCCTTACTACCCTTCTCCTCTTCCTCCTCCTCCCCAACTTTCTCGCTGTCCTCCTTCGAGAAAGCCCTTTCGTTGTGCACCACCTCACACGTATGTAGACATACATATATGAAGGTTAAGAAATATGTTAGTATATTATACTGAGTGTACAGTGTAGCGACACTCACTCTGCATGTGTTTGCAGTACGCGTCCGGACAAGAAGATAGTCGGTCTCGCGAATATCGTGAAAACGTCCGTGTTTCTGTTCCGTGTGGTGGTGAGAGGGAGACGATGAATTGAAGTGGGGGTATATGGGAGCCTTGAACAACGGACATTCCAGAACAGCCTGACCTTCATCACGTTTTAGTTGTAAACGTGCACCAAAGAATGTAAGTCCTGTCTCTTCCTGTTGCTGTTGCTGTTGCTGCTGATTAGTACTGTTAGTACCACTACCAAGAGTTCCTCTGGCTGGACCCATACCACTGCTGCTACTAGAACCAGTGAGACCTCCTCCCCCTCCTCCTGCGGACTGGGCAGTCATACCCCCTCCACTGCCCTGTTGCTGTGGTTGCTGAAGTCTTAACTCGCCAAATGGCCCCAGACGTCCATCCAGAATTCTCTCGGCCTGCTGCACAATATCGAACCTGCACTCATGTGGCGTGTACATGACAAGAAGGACCCATTTTACGCGCGCGCCCCACACACAGACATACACACACAGTTACACAAAACAGAACAGCAGCAACAAAGAAACAGCTATACATGATTTTACATAAAAGGAATTCCAATTAGAATGAAAAATGGGGATCTCATCAAAAGTATCATCAAGGACCCACACAAATATGTTACGCTGGTGTATGTGGCGGCAGGACGTACTCACAACTCCACCCGACGGATATTCGAGGAACCACATGCATCTAACATGTCTGTCTGGGGTCTACATACACCGCCACCGGTGGCCACGGAATATCGTATGCATTCCACAAGTATGTGGGCGACGCACAGACATCACAAAAGGAAATACGCATGATACATCCATGCAGCAACTCCTCTTTTGATACAATGTATAGACACCATTGCACTCAATAAAGAGCTACATCAAAGCAACGCTGCACGCGCAGTGTACATACACCACAAGACCGGACTGCAATACACATGCAACAAGTGAGGGCGCGGTATTTATACACCGCGGCAAGATGAACAGTAATGTATGCTGAACAGGATTTTATGTGGTTTGTACATTCCATCGAGGTTGCAGAAGAATACGTTCATGACAAGTCTGTCTGCGGTGTACATACACCAGAGTTGGAGTAGAATAGACATGGAACACGTCTGTGGGTGATGTATATACATCACGGCAGGCTGGAAGATTAAACAGACTGAACACGTTTGTATGCAGTGTATATACACCACAGGATGGTGGAGAAACCTATACGGTGAACTTGTGTGTGTGCGGTGTATATACATAATAGGATGTCGTAGAATTACACTCACTTAACAAGTGTGAGTGCGGTGTATATACACCGCGGGAGGCTGTACAATCACAAACATTGAACAGAATTTTATGCGGTGTGTACATCCTCGCGACGTGGGGGAGTAATAAATGTATGAAACAAGTCTGTTTGGGGTGTATATACACCACAGAGAGATGAAGTTGAATGAACATGGAACACGTCTGTGGGCGGTGTTCGTACATTACGGCAAGTCCGAAGACTATATACACTGAACAGGTTTGTGCGCAGTGTACATACACCACAGGATGGTGGAGAAGCATATACGCTGAACTTGTGTGTGTGCGGTGTATATACATAATAGGATGTCGTAGAATTCCGTACAGCGAACAAGTGAAAGTGCGGTGTATATACACCGAGTTCTAAAATAATAAGTATACAATTTAGGTCTGTCTGCCGTGGACATAAACCACACAAAAATGGAGTAAAGTACACGTGGAACACATTTAGGTGCGGTGTATAGACATAACAACATACGCAGGTCACGCCACAGGGCAATGACAAAGACTGGCGATATTCCCCACGATAGTTTCTGTTTTATGCGGGTCTCGACTAACACAGTGAGACAGGGAGCTATCAACAGACAGACACGTATCAAGCGGAAGGGGACTCCGTGTCTGCAAGACCTCAAAATTATAATAGAGCAAATAATGAGAACACAGGAGTTGAGTATAAGCGTGAGCATCCTTTTGTGCACTCGAGTACACATCCTTCGAAAATTTTTCATCGAGACTAAAAAAGACTTAACAGCCTTGCTTTTGCTGATTCAGTCTTCCCTCCTCGCCTCATCCCTTCTTCCTTATTCACCCTGTCTCTGTCATCTTCCTCATAGAAACAGGCGCCCCATAGACCAATGCGTTCCTCTTTCGCCCTCAATTCCTCTCCCTCTCTCTCTTGCTCTCTCTTGTTTTCCGTTTCTTTCTTCTCTCTGTGGTAAGCTACTGTATCTCCGTCTCTTACCGTCTATTACCCACATTTGATCATACACCCACACACACACACGCCTTCGCACCACACTACGGAACACATTCATACTTGCATATATACATACATACATACATACATACATACATATCCATACATGCACATATACGCGACATACTCATTCCGCTACATGACCATGGAAAAACATGCCGCTCTCCTCCTCCTCCTCCTCCGTCCTCTATACATTTGCTTACGGGTATAATATCTATCTCTCTTATTGTATATATATATACCTGAATGTCTACCACACCTGCACCGTTCACAAGATACACTTTTCGATGGTATCCTGCATGATTTTTAGCGCTTCTTTTTGAACATTCCGTCCATGCGTAAGCCTACGTATACTAGACGTACACTTAAACATTACAGACCCACATTTTTCATCGGTACGACTTTACTAGCTCGTTTGCGCCTCGCATAAGATTTGCATACGAACGTGTGTACGTGACCATCAAGTTATACAGACTAACTTCCGAGCATTTTCCCTTGCTGCAGCAATATCCTTTCGACTTCATCTCTGTGCAAAGATGACAGGTCATTCACGTTACCATATGATATTAATGTATGTATGTATGCAATAACGAGGGCATGTATACATATATATATATCCATACATGTGTATGTTTAGAGAGCCACTTCTTTCGTTTGATCAGCACTTCTTCGTGCTGCTGCAGCAGCAGTAGCAGCATTGGGGAGTGACAGGTGAATTGTAGTAGAGAATAGTGCGCGCAGCCATACCAGGGTTCTGTAATAACGAAGAATGGTGCTCTGTATGTATGCATGTATAGAGAGAGTGCGAGAGAAAGAAAGAAGGCCTACATATATACACATATATACATCGAGAAAGAGAGAGAGACTTACGTCTGATCCGTATTCCTACGTGCCGCAGCAGCAGCAGCATTCGTGAGAGCGGCAGGTGGATTGTAATAGCGAATTATGCGTGCAGCCATCCCGGGGTTCTGTAATAACAAAGGATGCTGCTCGACATATTCGAATATAGCGAGAGGCGCGTCGTCTCGTAAAGAAAGGTCAGCAGGGCACTGGAAGTAATTGGCCGCATGTTGCAGGTGGCGACGAGCCCCTAAGATGCGGTGGTGGTGATGGTGACGGTGGTGCAGATGACTCCGCCCTCCACCAAACCCACCCCCTTTCGTTTTCGTTCTCGCCAGCTCGTCTGCATTGCAGCTATTGCCGCGCAAGAGACGTTTCGAGAAGCCGCTTTTTGCACTTGTTTTCGTGCTGTTTTTGTCGCTAAAGCCTTCCTTCGAACTACTGGGACCCCCACCGTCTTTCTTCTCTGTCGTTCCACCCCCAGGCTTCTTCTTGTTCTTCTCGAAACTCCTTCGCTTCGATGTGAGGTTTCTGTCAGAAACGTCTGAGCCACCGGAATCATACAAATACGGATACTCACTCCCGCCGCCTAGACCACTGCTGAAATAGCCACCACCACCACCACCCATGAAAGTTCCTGGTCCTAAAGGGCTGACATGTTGATGAGAGGACATCGTAGCGCCGTCCATACGCGCTCTTCGCAGCGCATCGCTGGGTTCAGGTGGCCTGGGGGAGACGAAGGAAGTAGAAGAAGAAAAAAACACGTGGAGAGTCAAAGAGACGGAGAGACACAGACACACACATATACACAGAGGTACACACAGAGGTACACACGCACACACATGCACATAATAATCCACGTGCACATACACGTAGAGACACAAAGTAGTAAGAAGAAATCAAATAGGATCACGCAACAAACCTGTAATACTCGCTAATACAATATGTACTTTTTTCAGTTTCAAAGAAAACCTACACGAAATTCACCAAGTGCCGCACAAACAAACACCGACCTAACCCAAACACACACTACCAAGCCATGCACACACATCATGCAACCACACATAAACACATCACATACATATATACATATGTACATATATAACTCCATGGACGTGTCGATGTATATATGTATGCCTATATAATAATATGTATAATAGGAGGAATATATATAATACATACACATATGTACTAGATGTACACACCATAGGTATGCTATAGATGATATAGATATAATATATATATATATGTATAATGTCTATGGTACATAGTGTATGCATACGTTATATATATATATATATATGCAATATATATATATATGTGTATTTACTGACAGGTAGAAGTCAGTATGGGGACTGGCTGCTGAATATACATACATATGAATATGATATGAAGGGGCATACATATATATAGATAAATACATATATACGTATGTCTACGTATAGGCTCTTTACTATGAGCACATGTGGGGGCTGCGTGTACAACATAGGTACACCTACATGCATGCATACACACAAACATTGTTACACACATACAAACATGCATTCATACATACACACTTATATGTAGACAGACTTGTGCTTGAAAAATGTGTACTAAGATATGCAGATATGAGTGTTTGTGTGTATACGTGGAAGGAAGTGCATATGGCAGCTGACTCAGCTATGGTTTGTGTGCATATACATGTATCTATATATATATATATATATATATATATACATTTATATATATGCATACATACAAATATACACGTACATGAGATATATCTATAGCTATATAAACACACAAATATATACATATATACATATATATACACTCAGCTATAGTCTGTGTATATATATATATATATATACATATGTAATTATATATATACATTTATATATATATGCATACATACAAATATACATGTACAAATAGATATATACAGCTCTATATACGCACAAATACATATATATATATATATATGAATATGCATAGGTGTTGGAAAATGAAAGTCATCAATATTAGAAAACTACATATTTCACGGCATACTGTGTAAAAGTAAATATAGAGAGAATTTGTGTGCAAAAGTTTACAAACAAAATATATAGAAGAGAGGCTCATATAATAGTACATGTGATCCTCCTGTCCTTTTTTTTGGTGTAGTCAGTAGTCTTACAAATCCTAAAAACGTTTATATACATACGTATATCTTTATGTATATTTCCGCTTGTTGTCTGTTGTGCAGTGCAGGCAGAGAGAAGCCCACAGAACATTATTAGAGTATTTTTATGTATGCAAATGTATCTGAGGGAGTGTCGACCACAGTCGTAAGCAAAAGCTCAAGACAGAAAGATATTGTTTCTCTGAAATGTTAAGAGCAGCAGTAGCAGCAGTACCAGCAGCAGCAACAGTAGCAGCCGCAGCAGAAGCATTAGCACCTGCAGTTGGAACTGCGCCGGCAGTTGTAGTAGTAGTAGTACTAGTAGCAGTGGTGGTGGAGGGAAACACGAATACCCAATATTTATATTACAACAGCAGCAGCAGTAGTAGAGTTAGTGATATTCCTTCTAGTAGAAGCAGTATCCGAGGGAGTTTACATAAACGATTGAGAATGCAAATTTCGAAGGAAGTGCGAGATGATACTGAGCAAGAGAGATCGCGTTGTGTGCGTGTGTGTGTCGTTCACGGCTTGTACAGAGAGAGGGAAAGAAAGAAGGAAAGAGGAGAACAGAGAATAGTAAGAGAGGACTGTGTGTATGTGTGTATGTTGTATGTCTATATGTCTGTATGTTATATTTATGTATGGAGCTCCATATATATATATATATATATATATATATATATATATGTGTATATGTCTACGTATGTATGTATCTATGTTTATACGTGTATGAATATTTGTGAATGTATCTGTGTATGTATGCGTGTATGTATGCATGTATGTATGTATGTACGTATATATGTATGCATGTAGGTATGTATGCATGTATGTATATCTATGTATGGATGTTTGTATATTTATGTATGTCTACGTATACGTATATATCTATGTTTATGTTTTTGTGTGTGTGTGTGTGTGTGTGTATGAATATATGTGAATGCGTGTATATGTGTTTGTATGCACATATGGCCCCCGCGCATGTATATAACGAATATAGATATGTATGTATATACGTACACGTGTAGAGAAAGTTAAAAGAGGTAAGAGGAACATCAGAGATGAATACTACGTACAGTCTTGGTCTATATGTGAATGTATGTGTGCTGAGAGAAAACGAGAGAGAGAGATATAATACAGACACATATGTACACACCCAGGTACGCAAACACGTACACACATACGCATACATGCACATACATACATACATACATACATACATACATACACACACACACATATTCATACACATGCACCTACGGACACATATACATACACGTTGTCATAGACACGTACACAGCGACATACACATACATGTATATGCTTACATACATATACATGCATACACATACATACGTATACATACGTATACATATACATACACATATACACATACACATAGAAACACACACCGACATATACACCGAGACATACCCATACACACAGACACATGCAGACATACACAACGACATACACACGTACACATATACATATACATACACATATACATATACATACACACGTACACATATACATATACATACACACGTACACATATACATATACATACGCACATATATATGAAACACAAATCGACATACATACAGAGGAATACCCATACACACAGACACATGCAGATATACATAACGACATACACGAACACATATTCATATTCAGTACAGACACATACAAAAACAGACACCGACATATACATTCACATATATATATATATATATATGCAGATGTATACACTTGTTGCTTACAGCACCACCCATGGGGCTCTATCCGGTAGTACATGAGATGCAGCAGCAGATTTTTTTTTCAACTTCTTGTCGTAAGCTGTATTTGCATGCGTTCCAAGAGCGTATTTATCTTTTTTATGTTGTGGTGGGGAGGGTAAAAATCCAGCTCGAAAGTCGGGTCGATGGAACCGCAGCATTGACACGATGCCACTCAGACCAGCGACTGGATGAACTCCTTGCAAATCAAATGCAAATTTCGTGTGTATAAGTGCCTGTCCACCTGAAACACACAAAAAAATACATACACATACATTTTAGATAGCAAATTCAATAAAAGACAACTACAAAACATCCAACGTGAGTGATAATAATAATAGTAGTACTAGTACTAGTACTAGTAGTAGTAGTACTAGTACTAGTAGTAGTAGTACTAGTACTAGTAGTAGTAGTAGTAGTACTAGTAGCAGTACCAGTAGTAGTAGTACTAGTAGTAGTAGTAGTACTAGTGGTAGTACTAGTAGTAGTAGTAGTACTAGTAGTAGTAGTAGTACTAGTAGTAGTAGTACTAGTAGTAGTCGTAGTACTAGTAGTAGTACTAGTGGTAGTACTAGTAGTAGTAGTACTAGTTACTAGTAGTAGTAGTACTAGTAGTAGTAGTACTAGTAGTAGTAGTAGTAGTACTAGTAGTAGTACTAGTAGTAGTAGTACTAGTGGTAGTACTAGTAGTAGTAGTACTAGTAGTAGTAGTAGTAGTACTAGTAGTAGTAGTACTAGTAGTAGTCGTAGTACTAGTAGTAGTACTAGTGGTAGTACTAGTAGTAGTAGTACTAGTACTAGTAGTAGTAGTAGTACTAGTAGTAGTAGTACTAGTACTAGTAGTAGTAGTACTAGTAGTAGTGGTAGTAGTAGTACTAGTACTAGTGGTAGTCCTGGTACTAGTAGTAGTGCTCGCAGTAGTAGTTGTAGCAGTAGTACTAGTACTAGTACTGTCGTAGTCGGCGTATGAGCAGTAGTGCTACTTGTAGTAGTAGTAGTAGTACTAGTACTAGTGGTAGTAATAGTATTATAGTAGTATTAGTCTTAGTACTAGTACTAGTAGTAGTAAGGGAACTAGTAGTACTGGTAATAAAAATTTTTTTTTCGCATGCAAAGAAGACCTGAAGTTATGTTGCATTCTCAACTAATGACCACGCTTGTACATCTTTCCGATGGACAATATACATACATACATTTGCATGCATACATACATACATTTACAAACATACATACAGAGACAATCAATACATACATTACATACATACATTCACTCACATATATACGTTTACATGCATTTATATACATATACGCAGACTCTTGTACATATATATATATATATTTGCGTGCATACATTTGTGCCTATATATGTCCATTTTTTGTGTACATCCATACTTTCACAAATACAACCAGACATTTACATGGGTACATACATACATACACACGTTCGCATCCATACATACATTGGCAGACATATATGTATACACACAAACATATACGTATAAACTTGCGTACACGTATACACATACACACACACATATTCATACAAATACTGGCACGCACACATGCACTAAGCTACACCAAAGATAGACACACAAACACATGCATACAGACCGAAATACACGTGAATACACATACAGATAGACATACATACACACAGACAGACACATACATATATATATATATATACGCGGATAAATACAATCTCACTTACATGTACACTGAGATAGACAGACAGATATACATACACACAGACTACCACACGTTTACGTGGACACACATACAAACACAGAGACACTCACGTACTATCATACCTACATATACATAAACATACACAACAGAGGCATATACACACCGATACACATACACACACACACACACCCGTATATACATATGTTGATATTTGCCTATACATTCACCTCGACAGAGGCAAGCATGCAGACATGGAGAAAGACACACACACACACACACACAGAGAGAAATACAGAGTTACCTGTACCCATACGCAGACAGACAGAAACACATATACGCCTATATATATATATATATATGTCCATAAGTATATATGCACTCACACAAATAGAGAGAAATACATATATACATGTATATTGTTAGTCACGCAGAGACACATCTACAAATATACATACACGTATACATATATACATATATATGTCGATGTGTATTTCTTGTATATGAAAGAAGGTATAATCAATTCTAACGCCTTGTAATATCCACCCCACGTAGACACACATACAAATATGCATACACATATACATACATATATTTATATATGTAGATATATATCACTAATATATGAAGCAAGTTTTATCGCTACCTCTTACGCCCCGATAAATATATATATATATGTCAATATACACATATATCGCACTTAGACACATGTACAAAGATGTATATATACATATATACATATATCTATATACGCACAAAAATACATATACATATATATATATATAATATACATATATGAATACACGCAGGGAAATACATATGTATATGTATACATACATGTATATGCGCATAACATCTATGAGAGAAAGTCCACTTACCTCTAACGCCTTGTTCTTTTGTACGTGTATGCATGCTTCGTGTTTGCTGATATGCATCGAAGGAGGTATCTAGACGCAGAAGTATACTCCCTTTCTTCTCTTCCAATGAAAACTCGCTTAATGTCAATATAAAGTCTTGTAACGGACTTCTCGTCTTCAAACATCGGTTCTCCTGCTGAAAACCAACAGGGACATACATCATCATCGCACTATCAGCAACAACAGCAGCAGCAATAGCAAAAGAAGTACTCGAGACGAAGCGGAGAAACTAGTGCAAGACCTCCCCTGCGCTTCGCTGTTGAAACGCGAATCTCCACCACCGGCAAAAGCAGCAGCAACAGCACCAGCAGCAAATGCAGCAACAAGTATGTCTGCACCAGCACCATAAGCAGCAGAAAAAGATATACCAACAGCAGCGGTAAGTGAATGAACCGCAGCAGCACGAGCAATGGGTAGTACAACAGCAACAACACCAGCTGCCACGCATGAGTGGGAGCAGCAGCAGCACCATGTGCATGTGCTTTACAGAAACCCCAGCAGAGGCATATCAACAGCAGCAGCAGCAATAAGTAGTACAACAGCATCAGCAGCATGTACCTGTGCATGTGCTTTGTGAAAGAAGCAGCAGCAGCAGAGATACATCAGCAGGAGCAGCAGCAGGAGCAAGACATACATCGGGAGCCGCGGAACCACATACGACCAGCAGCAGCAACACGTATATAAGCAGCAGCGATATATCAGCAACAGCAGCATGATATATGTAAGCAGCAGCCGTCTGCTATTTGCAAGTAGCAGCAGCCGCATGAGAGATATACGAGCAGCAGCAACAGCAGCAAGACGTATGTAAGCAGCAGCAGCAGCATACCAGCCGCCGTCTGTCATATACAAGCAGCATCAACACGTATATAGGCAGCAGCAGCAGCAGCAGCGATACATCAGCAACAGCAGCATGAGATATGTAACCAGCAGCCGTCT
>NW_026696814.1:0-7500 GCF_030435755.1 Ochotona princeps | reverse complement strand
CACATAGAGAAATACAGAAAAACGTTTTTCCTATTGCATCAATAAAGGGAAGAGAGAGAAAAAAAAAATCTTTGCTTCAATCTTTCTCTTCGAATCCCCTGTAGGTCGCACCCCAAGATACGCAGATACACATATATATACGTATATATTATCTATATACATATGTATGCATATATACATATATATATGTATTATTTATTTACATACAAATATATACATATATATATATACGTATTTATATTTACTTAACTGGATATATATATATATATATATGGGGGAGAGAGTATGTGAGTGTGTGTGGAATGTGAATGGAAGTGTCAGTGTGTGAGTGTAAGTATATAAGTGTATATGTGAGTGTAGATGTCAGTGTGTGTGTGAGTGTATATAGGAGTGTATGTTAATGTAAGTAGAGGAGTGTATATGTGAGTGTAGGTATATAACTGTGTGAATGTATATATGAGTGTAATAGTACGAGAGTGTGAGTGTATCTTTGCGAGTGAAAGTGGTATAGTATATTATAAGTGTAAGTGTATGTTTATGTGAGTGTAGATGTCAGTGTGTGTGTATGTGTGTGTGAGAGAGAGTGTATATACGAGTCTAAGTTAATATAAGTATAGAGGAGTTTATATATGAGTGTAAGTGTAGGTGTCTGAGTGTAGATATTAGTGTGTGAGTGTACGTATGAGTAGAAGTACGAGAGTGTGAGTGTATCTGTGAGTGGGAAGGTGGTGTACGAGTGTAATTATTATGAGTGTGTGAGTGTATATGTTAGTAAAAGGACGAGAATGTGGATGTACGTTATGTGTGTGTGTGTGTGTATGTACGTGTATGTGTTAGTGTAAGTGTGAGTGCATGTGAACGTGTATGTGTGTGTTTGCGTGTAAGTGGAGAAATGTGTGTGTGTACGTGAGTATACATATATATATATATATATATGTATATATATATATATGTGTGTGTGTGTGACTGTGTATCTTATATGTGCATGTTTTTCAAGAGAAGAGTGTGTAAGCTCACAATATTTTCTCTGGGAGCTGTGAAAAAGCTTTTTTTCATTCGTGTGGCAGTTGTCTCCGTGTCTGTCTCACATCGCCACTTCCTTCTTTTTTCGCTCCTGTCTAGAATGTTGTTCTCTATGTAGTTCCAGTAGTAGTAGTACTAATACGAGAAGAAGACTTACGAGCAACATTCTTCGACTTTTCGCGTGCGTCGCGTTGTTCAAGAAGAAGTAGAGATCATCGGATAAATCGAAAAAATAACAACCGAGAAGCACATGTATTTGAGTCGTGAATGTAGTGGCATCCCTCCCTCTACTCGACAAATAGAAGTACGCTTGCACTGCATTCTTATATACACTCCACATACTACTACTGCTACTACTATTGTTTCTACTACCACCACTACTACTACCACTGGTACAACTGTCATAACTAGTACTATGGTCAAAGACATTCTCGAGCTCTCCTTCATATGTATATGAGTTACATGCATGGGTAGGAAATTCGGGAAAACATCTTTCTCCGTCAGAAACGAGCGATAAGAAGAAGTCGTAAGACTGTCTTGCTAATTCACCCTTATACCACTGCTGCCACTCATATTGCGCTTGCTGCAATTCATATCGCTCCTGCTGTTTCTGCAGCAACATCCACTGTTGCTCCTGCTGCTCCACCTGACACCGCCATTCATACTCTTCTCGTCTCAATCTCAAACATCTCTTCCACTTCTCCTCTTGTTGCTGAAGAAAGCACCTCTCTTTCCCATTTCTACCTGTGACTATAATCAGGGGATATACCAAACTTGATGTCGTTCTTCCTCTCATGTTATATATCATGGCTGGCTCAATACGAGCTGGTCTTTCTCTTCTTTCACTACTCTTCACTGGTGTTTTTGTTATTTTATCTCGATACTGTCTCTCTGCTAATGCTACACTTGGTTCTCCTACTCTTCTGGTTGCCCCTCCTCTCTCTGCTGCTGCTGTTGCTGCTTGCTGCTGTGGTAGTGGTGGTGGTCGCTGCGGCTGTTGCTGTTGTTGCTGCTGCTGCTGTTGGTGCTGGTGTTGCTGCTGCTGCTGTTGCTGTTGTTGCTGCTGGTGCAGATGTTGCTGCTGTGGTGCTGGTCGTCGTCGTCGCTGCGGCTGTTGCTGTTGTTGCTGCTGTTGTTGTTGTTGTTTCAATTGCAAGGGAAGAACGATGATGATGAGGGGGTGAAAGAAAAAACGAAATTTTTTTTGGATTTCCTCCATTGACACGGCTCTTATTATTATAGTGATGTGTGTTAGATTTTGTTAAGGGTCTGTCCCTTCTCTCTCTCCAAACTGACGATAGTCTCCGTACCGAATTTTTTTTTTGTGCGCATATATATCTATCTTTTCCTCTTCGCTTCTTCTTCTTTCTTTTTTCTGCCGATAAAAAGCAGCTTCACGTGGAAATCGGAGAACGTCAGTAGTTTCTCCGGAGGTACACTCACGCATCAGGCAGCGAAGACTGCTGGTTGATGTATCCTCATTATCATAAGTGCACGAGGATTTAGTGATATACGAGAATGAAAGATAGAGAGAAAGAAAACGCTCTGTTTGGCGTTTCTGTCGTAGAAGATCTTCTGCCATCGCGACTGCTGTTGCACCAATTCCTCCTCTCTCTCCAGCAGCTCTTCTATCTGAAAGAATCCTGCTGCTGCTGCCGCTGCTGCTGTCAGCGAGAAATACAGTCCCTTCAGCCCCTTCGGTTGTATATCTGTATGCCGCTGCTCCTCCTCCTCCTTCGTTACAATTTACACCACCACTGCCATCACGGCCACGCAACGACTCTAGAAAAAAAACTATTCCTGTTGTTTTCCCGCAAAAACGCAAGACCCAAACACACACACAGACAAACACACACACGCACATACACACAGAGAGAGAGGAAATACAGGAGACACATAGAAATACACGGTGGTGCTGCTGTCATGTCGTCTATCACTTGTTCACTTTTAAACAGACAAGAATTCCATTGGAAGAACAACAGAGAAGCAGAAACAAACAAATACGCATAAAACACATACATACATACGAACAAATACGTACATACATTCAAATACATAAAGAGAAATACACAGACGAAAAGCCCCCCAACAAACACACATACACACACACAGACGCACACACAGACACAGAGACATATACACACAACAAGCACACACACACACACACACACACACGCACACACACACACACACCCACACCCACACGCAGACACAGACACACACAGAGACATGCACCACGCCCACACACGTACCCACGTAAACGTTCAAATAAAAGTTACTTAAATTTTTCTGCGCAAATTCTCTCCGAACCTTCTTCAGTACAAAATGTCCGCCCATATATAACACATTCAACACTATTCACATCTTCCACACATACACAAATACACATGTTATGAATATTTACATATATACAAATACATAGACAGAGATACACATGTGAATACATATACATACATATGAAGATATATAAATATATCTATCTCTAGATAGATAGAGAGATATTTGGATACATACATATTAATACATACTATATATATATGTATACATCTATATATTTATATACATATATTTATGTACAAGATGAAGTGTGTTTTGAAAGGTTTCTTGGTCCAGTGTTACTTCTGTCTCTGTATATACGTGCAGTGAAAATACGTGTGTGTGTGTGTGTGTGTGTGTGTGTTTATATATAATATATATATATTTCTGTATGTGGACGATGATGAGAGAAAGAGAGAACAGAAGCTCAGGAGAAATACTACTACCATATACATATACTTGGAATCCACATACGTATGCAGATATGTACACACGTTCTTGTGTGTGTGTGTGTGTGTGTGTTTATGTGAAAACAGTATGAAGACACGATATTTCCTACGTTCCTGTCAATGTGGGTGAGCATGTACGTGTGATTTTGTATATATACATGTATCTGAAAGAAGAGAAAAAGAAAAACAGAATACCAAGAAGACTACTACCTCCATACACTGATTCTTCATATATATGTACGTACGTAGTATGTGTGTGTGTGTATGTTTGCTTATCTAATATCTACAGAAGATATTACCTACCCTACATATATATATGTCTGAGAAAATAGTTGTTTAGTCTAACAACAGTTCCAATATAGACAGCAGAGCAACAAGACTTAATATCTTTTCAGCTCACATAGAAGCATTTATTTTGAAGAACAAATACATACATATACACACACGGATAGATTTGTGTGTCTGTGTGTGTGTAGTACTGTTTGGAGATAGAGAGAGCTTACGTTTGTACGTCAGGGAAAGAGTTGTCGGTGGAGGTTAATTTTAGAAAAGCAGTATCGGCACGTATTTCATACTGACGCATGAGCCTCTGCTGTTCGTGTGCAAGATGCATATCTTCTTCTTCAACAGCAGCTGCAGCAGCAACAGCAGCGGCGTGTCCGATATGTTGTAAGTCGTCTTCATCTTCCGTATTAATTCGTCCCTCGTGTGTAAGGCCACTTCCATTTTTTTCTTCGTCTGTGTTCCCTTTTGCGTGCTGCTGTTGCTGTTGCATCATAAACATCATATTTCTGTCTCGGTCTGCTGCATGCAGTAGACCCCTGTCAGCAGCAGCGAAAGCACCAGCAGTGGTGGTAGTAGTAGTAGTCTTCATAAAAGCAGTAGTATTAGGCATAGTACCAAAAAAAGCACTACTCAGATTATTACTATTATTCGCAGTAGTAAACGTACTCGGGTTGCTGCCAGTTGGAAAGGGCAGCAGTGGATTTCCGGTATACGCAAATGGTGTCCTGGAGAACTGCGTGTAGTTGTTTGCATTACGGACATCAGTGAACATGTGTGGGAAGTTGTGATAATATGGATAAGAATAATAATTATTAGCAGGACTGCCGTCGGGAAAATTCAGAGATGGATGAGCGTCTCTCCTGGAATTGAAAATAGCTTCAGCACGTGCTTTCGCTTCCGCAGCAGCACCTGCTGCTGTTGCTATCGTAGCGGTTGCAATAGCTGACGGTCTCTTCCACGCAAAAATCCGATGTAAACGAGTGCGCTCCCACTCCAGTGTACCCGCCACTTCTCCCCAAACGCGCTCTCCCAGTACGATTGTGGGCTTCTGTGGCTGTTGCTGCTGCAGAAGCCGGTAAGGGTGGTAGTAGTAGTGGTGGCGGTAATGTTGCTGGTGAAGGTGGTGGAGTTGCCGCAGCAGCTGTTGCTGCTGCCGCTGGTGTCGCTGCTGCTGCTCCAGCTGCTGCTGTTGTTGCTGCTGTTGGCTGGAGGAGTATAACTGCTCTTCGATATCTTCGTTATCATTGCCTTCTTCTTCTTCCTGCTGACCTTGTATTGATTCGACAGGTTGCTGTTTTCCTTCTTCCATTGACGCTGGTGACACTGGGGGAGTTGCTTTTGTTAACAAAGAAGAAGAAGGATGATGACTAGTATTACTATCACTGCTGCCACTACTATTATTACTACTATTACTATTACGAATGTCAGAACCTATACCTTTCTCATTATTATCAACACTATTACTATTATCATTAATACTACTATCGCTGCTGAACCTATCACCAGCATCAGAAGAAAGAGCGTTGGATGTATGTGAACGGCTTTCACTTTTTCTTTCTGTCTTAGCATTATCATCAAGAGTATTACTAGTAGTAGTAGTAGTGGTATGCCCTGGGGCAACTACCTGTTCATGTGCGGTATGTACATTACTACCACGAGATTTCTCCTCTTCTTCATCTTCTTTCTGTTGCTGTTCCTCCTGTGGGTGTTTTCGCTGCTGTTGCTGGTACTCTCCAGCCTCTTGCTGTTGCTGTTGCTCGTCTCCATTTTGCTGTTGCTGTGGGTGAACCTGCTGGTGTTGAGATTTATGAATTCCACGGTCTCCGATATCATCCACGTCGCCATCGAAAGGACGTTCCCCATGTGCGTCTTGCGATTGCAGTTGAAGACTCGGTCTGCCGTCTCTTTCTTTAGTATCAGTATCTCTTCTTTCTGATGATATTATGCACGTTCTCTCATGACCAATACCTCCACTACTATTCTCATCTTTCTTAGTAGTAGCACCCCCACTCCTACTACTACTACTACAATTGCTATTAATACCATCTCCAGCAGTACCACTACTACTACTACGTTCTTTTCCACTTCTGTCTTCTTTTTTATCGTCAGCTGTTTTTGTTGTCTCTTCCTCCTCAAGCGCATGTGCTGCACTACTGCTAATCTCAGCTACCTCGCCGTCTCCATGGAAATTTTCCATTTTCTCCTCGAATGAATTCGTCTTTTTTCCCACTGCGGATGGATCTTTTCCACTTCCAAGTTTGAAGTTTCCGTTTCTCAATCCAAGCGAAGAAGCAGCAGAAGTACACGAAGAAGTTGTAGTCGAATGCTTTCCTCCTTCTTCTCTCTCTTTCTCTCCATGACGTATACCGCCTACCTTCGTAACTGGTGAAATCGTCTTCCGAGTCTTTTTTCCGTGAACGTCGGGTATGTCACCATCCCTACTAACAATGACTTTCCCACTACTATCAATGATACTATTCGATATTTTTTTCTCCCGTGTAGTTATCATGCTTCCATCACTCTTCCTCCAGTGTCGTCCTCTTCCTGTGTCTCCCATACGATACTCTCTCGTACCATCAGCATGCCCTTCAATTTTTTCTCCTCCATACACTCCTCTCACGCCTTCTCCCTCACTAATATTACTACTATTACTATCACTAATACTATTAGCACTACGACAACTACTTCGACTGTATTGTTTGAGTAGTAGTCGAATTCTACTGGCAAGGAGTTTGCATACAATACTAGCATGTTTGGTATAACCAGCAGTGGTCATTGCAGTAGTAGTAGTAGTAGAACTAGTGCCAGTGCGCGATGGAGGAAGAACACGCTTAGGATGAGAACAAGAAAATGAAGAAGAAGAAGCGACTGACTCTCTCCCTTTAGAAAAAGAAGAGTGTGTATGGATGTTGGTAGCAACATTCTTTAGACTACGTAGAGGATACCGTTGCCGCAAGTAGTTTTCTTGCTTTCTCTTATATAAGAGCACTCGTTTTCTCTCTTTCCTTTCCATCTCTCTAGCAAACTTCTTCCTATTCAGGAGAGGAGAATATATGCAGTATGTACACCCGCAAGACTCCGTACAGCCCCTCAATATGAACGAGGGGAAACGTCCTCTCGAGTAATCAGCAGAGAAAGAGGAACAAGATAAAGAAGAAAAAGAAGAAGGAAATGAGGAAGAAAGAATAGAAATGGTACAACAGCATGATGGAACACCCAAACCTTGAGTGGTCAACGTGTATGGACCTGCCCTACGTGTAAACGCCAATGCATGCAAATCATCCGTACAGCATAATTCATACAGAAATTTTTCAGGAGTATCAGGAGATGCCCAATACATGAATCTATTACTATTACTACTATCACAAAGGTATTTACTATTATAGCTATAGGTACTACTACTGCTTTTGCTGTCGTGAAGGCTAGT
>NW_026696813.1:0-26850 GCF_030435755.1 Ochotona princeps | reverse complement strand
ACCACTTCTGAATGCTACGTTGCAAAGACAGCAATAAATTTTGCTGCTGCATCAGCCGTGCTATTACATATGAATAGGCAGGAGACAGGCGTAAGGAGTATTTGTGTAGTAATTCCTGCTGCTGTCGCAGCATGTCAGTCACAGCTACTACAAGACGCCACTCGTCTGTTTGTGCTCCTTCTTCCGGTGCTGCAGTCGATTCCGAATCGACGCGATCAGCAACTGAAAATCCTCTCGACGTAGTCGTAGTAGTAGTAGTAGTAGTACGAGTAGTTGACCCACCACCAGGAGTAGTCGACATAGTATTGGTAGGACTACTAGTACTGGTACTATCAGTAGTGCTGGTATTAGTAGAAGCGGTAGTATCAGTGGAACAAAGGTCTATAGAGCAAGACACTTGTGGTGCTGTCTTTATGACATCATTTGCAACGACTCCTCCACCTGATACTGTGCATGCGGGTGGTGGCGTTGGAGTCTGCATTTGTAGTCTACTACTATCACTACAAACGAGAGGAAGGGAACGCAAGAGGGTTACTTCTGTCTCGTGTAATGTAGTAGTAGTAGTCGTAGTAGGAGGAGGACAGCGAGAAGCAGGAGAAGAAGGAGGAGGGAATAGAGGAGGAGGAGGCGAAGAGGCAGCAGCGATAGGAGAACTACAGTCATTGGCAGCAGTATCTTCGTCTTCTTCTCTTCCTCTTGCAGCTGCTGCGGTAGGTGCCGTTGCTGCTGCTGTAGGTGCTGCAGCTGCTGCAGTAACACTGGCGCCTGCAGCAGCAACAGACGGACTTCTTTGTGGTGGTGCAGGCTCTGCAGGACGGACGTTTTCGAAGACTTTTTGTTCTTGTCTTTGTGTGTGGAGGAATGATGTTCCCTTAACAGCAGCAAGATTTTCTGACATCTCTGTTGCACACGTTGCCGTGTGGGGCAGGGTTACAGTGGTGGTAGCATCGCTCGCTAATTTTTCTGCAGCCCTATCTCTGTCGTGAAGTGACGTCAATTTCTGCGATGTTCCTGTTGTGCTTTCGTCTGTGTTGGTGTGGGGTGCTGTCATTATGTTAGCCACTGGAAAGACAGACATCTCCGAAGTACTAGTAGCAGCAGTCTTATGATCATTGTGAGCAACAGCAGAAGAGGATGAAAAGGCTGCTGGACAGCGAGAGGAGGAGGACAAGGAGGAGGAAACGACAGCAGCAGCAGTAGCACCGGTAGCATTAGCACCATCAGTATCTGTATTAGCAACAGTATTCCAACCACTAGTAGCAGTTGCAGCAGTATTGATAGTACTCCTAGTACTGACATCAGCACTAGTATTACTAGTAGCATGAGTACAAATGCGAGAACTAGAACTAGCTCTAGTATTAGCACTAGTACTACTAGGTGGAGTGACCTCAGTCGTCATCCTACTACTAGCAACAGTAGAAGTACCAATGGGCAGAGAAGAAGAAGAGGTGGTGGTGGACGCGACGGAAGAAGAAGAAGGAGAGAGAGAAGTACTGGGAGGTTGCAATTGCAACAGAAACGGCAAGTTCTGTCTGTTCAAAAGAACACCATCTATCGCTCCCTCGAGAGAGATACGAGTGATGAGTATGACAGCACGTCTCCAACACGGTTCGAGCGTGGACGGATGTGCTAATAGAAGTAGCCCTTCGCGAAGAGCAGAAACACTTCTTTTTCGATGATTTCTGCTTCCTTCTGGTGGACTTACTGCTGCTCCTGATCCTCCTCCACTTCCGTCTTCTGCTTCTCCTCCTGCTTCTGCCCCCGCTCCCCTCCGCTCTCCCTCTCCATCTCTTCGTTCTCCTTCCAGTCGTCTGCTTCTACTTCTTCTCTGCTTTCTTCCCCTTACTACTGTTGCTGCCGCCGCTCGTGTAGCTGTTGTGGCGACTGGAAGCTGGAACGAAGACGCTGCTGCCGTTTTCTTCCCCACATTCAGACCTACTACTGGAGCCCGTGCTTCTGCTTCTTCTGCTGTTGCTCCACTAAGGCGTCTCCTCTCTTGCTGCTAGCAAGCCGTCCTTCTTTTCGTTCGATATTGTAGCAACCCCACTTCTACTACTACAACTACTGCAATCAGCAGGACCTCTAGATAGGCTAGCAATTGTATTGCTGCTTTTTTCATATATGTTTGCGGATGGTCTTTATTATCTTCTTGAATGGTCAGTTTGTGTGTGGTCACGTCTCTTACAGCTGTTCCTCCACCTCTTCCATCTCCTCCTTCTGTTGCTTTTTCTTCTTCATCCTCCTCCTCCTGCTCGTTTTTCCTCCTTGCTGTTGCCGGCAATGAGGAGGCGGCCGACGCATGCACAGGACCCGAGTGTCTTTGTAATTTCAATGCCACGAGTGCGTTGGCATATCTGTCTTTCACTTCTTGCTCTTCCCATTCGTATGGAGGTAGGAGCATTGCATCAGCAGCTGCATGCAACATGGCGGTTGTTGGTGTCGCTACTGGTGTTCCTCCTGCCGTAGCCATTACACCCGAAGCAGCAACGCCTTCTCTATATTGGAACGGAGGGTGTATGAGCAGTACTCTCTCTCTTCTTTTTCTTTCTCCTTCTACTTCTCCTCCTCCTCCCTCTCCATCTTCACGTTCTCTGTAATCTAGACGGTTTTCCGTTTCAAAAGTTTCTGTGCATGCAGCTTTGACTCTGCTCGTGCTCTTCATCTCTTCTTGACTCTGTGCTGCAGCAGCGGCACGTTGCGTCGCGCCGAAGAGTTGCTCCACTTGTGTAGTAGTGGCATTGAGTTCTTCAAGCATTTGCTGCCGCCAAATCAACAAACGTCTTTTTTCTAATACTTGTGCTTCCCTCACTCTTGGGGTGTTCCTACTCGCACACGCTTTACCATATACAGACATCATGCAACACCTTTGTGCAGTATCATCGTCTTTGTGTACATGCTTCCTTGGATGTTTTAACAGCATACCTGTTTGATGCTGGGTACTTAAACACTCTTGAGCTTCTTTCTTCTGCTCTACGTCAGTCTCTTCCCCGTGTCGCCGTTGCTGCTTCTTCTGCTCGTGCTGCTGCTGCTTCTGCTCGTGCTGCTGCTGCTTCTGCTCCTGCTGCTGCTGCTTCTTCTGCTCCTGCTGCTTGTTTTCCTGCTGTGAGTCTTGTTGAATGTCTTGTGGCTGCGTGAAATATTTCGGTTTTGTAGGAGACATAGAGGAAGTCTGCATTATGACAGCTTTAGTAGTTGTGCCCTCGTGCTGCTGTTGTGTGGCGGCGGTGGTGGTAGAGGTCATACTGGCAGTTTGGGAGGATCCTAGAAAGATTTGTGGTGACAGGAGCGAAGAGAAAGGATAAAGTTTTGCATAAACACGCAATGGATAATATTGTAATCGACCGAAACAGTAAGCTGCGGCCCACAAAAAATCCATCGCGACCTTCTCTAGTTCGTCTTTGATAATTCCCCTCTCACTTGTGCTGCTGCTCCTCATATTCATGTTAGTAGAAATGTTTTTCACGGAGCTTTCAATTTCTCTTCCTTTGCCATTGACACACTGCGGAACATCACTCATACTACTACTACTATTAATACTGTTGCTGCTTCTAGTGCTGCTGCTTCTGGTGGTGGTGGTGGTGCTGCTGCTGCTTCTAGTGGAGTTGCTGCTGCTTCTAGCGTTGCTGCACCCCATCTTATTACTGGTGCTTCTGCTGCTCTTACGGACGCTATTACTGGTGGCTGTTGTTGCAGAGTTGCACTGCCTTTGCATGCGTGAGTTGATTACCAAATGACGCAAATAAAGAAGAAAAGTTTTTGACAGCACGCGGGGTGTTGGTCGCTGCTGGAGTTGCTTCACCTTTCCAGCCGCCCAGACATTTGATAATACTCCCTCATCTTGACAAGATTCGGCACAGGGTTTTGTCACTAATATTTTCTTGTTGCTGTCCGTATCTGCTTTATTTGTTGTGGCCAAGCGATCTGCAGTAGCCTCTAGCTCACAAGATACGTGGTTCATATTCTCCCTTTCCTTGAAAGGAATACACTCAGCAATACTACTACTACTACCACCACCACCACCACTACTCGTAGAAGTAGCAGCAGCACTAGTACAAGCAGCAGCACTAGTAGTAGCAGCAGCAGAAACAGCAGCCGTGGCACTGGTAGGTTGTGTACTCCCTGCTGTAGGAGGAGAGTTTGTTGTTGCTGCAGCAGAATCAGCACCACCGCCAGCAGCAGCAGCAGCAGCCGGAAGAGTCGGTGCAACAGTACGAGTAGTACTACTAGTAGCAGTAGTAGTAGTACTAGAAGTAGTAGTAGTAGTACACGCAGCAGATAACGTTGTATTCCTAGTAGTAGTAGTTGTTGTAGTAGTAGTAGTCGTAGTAGTAGTAGTGGACGGAGCAGTAGTAGTCGTGGGAGCACTAGAAGCAGTGTCAAGGGCACTGGTAGTAGAAGTCGTAGTAGCAGTAGTACAAATAGCAGCAGGAGGAGCGGCGGTATTATTAGTAGTAGTAACGGTATTGAAAGTACTTGTCGTAGGAGGAAGAGCTGTATTAGCAGTACGAGCAGTACTGGTTAGAGTACTGGAAGCAGCAGCAGCTGCTGCATTACCGTGAGCATGAGCTGCGGAGGCCTCATCAATTGCATCAGTGATACTACTACTACTACTAGTAGTAGTAGGATTAGCACTAGCAGCAGTAGTAACAGCAGCAGCGTCAGTATCAATACCAGCAGCAGTAGTACGAGCCGCAGTGTTGTTGGACTTGGTAGAAATTGCAGGAGGCGGAAAACTCGTAGTTCGACACGCTGTGGCGGGAGCTGGAACGATGGTGTGGGGAGAGGCGGTGTAGCATCAGTAGCAGCAGCATTATTTGAAGATCTTTTTTTCGACTTAGAGGAAGGATACAGAAGAGACACAGAAGAAGACATATATGAAGACACACTGGGTGGAAGAAAATATCCATCTGAGCGGTAAAGAATTTCGAAGAAGCGATCTAAAAGAGGATGTCTTTCTCGTTGTGGACGTGAGTGAGACGGTCCCAGCAACAGCAAAAGTGTGGGGTGCTGCTCTAGAAAACGTGTCGCACGCAGACTACGCCGCAGCAAGGAGAAAACAATTGACGTCTCATGTTCGTTGCCACTGTCCAAATGTTCGCTTCTCCCTTCACCTGCCGCTGCTGCTGCTCCTGCTTCCCTGACAGCTCCAACCTCTGCTGCTGCTGCTGTTGCTCCTCCTGCTGCTGTTGCTCCTCCTCCTGCTGTTGTTGCTGCTGTTATCACTTCTGCTGCGGCTCCTGCTCTTCTTGCTGTTGTTGCTGCTGTTGCTGTTTTAGTTGCTGGTGGTGCGTTTCGGGCTGGAGTCGCCATCGCGACGTGTGTTGCTGGTGCTTCTGCTTGTATGCATTTCCTTTCACGTACTCTGCATGGAAGCTTAATTGCTGTCAGAAAATCCGTCGAACCCCTTCTTCTCTCATTTCCAGGGGATTTTACTACTGACAGACACTGGGCAGTGGCCGCAGCAAGAGGAAATGGAGGAGGATGAGGAGTCGCAGCGGCAACAGCAGGAGCGAAAGGGCGGCACGAAGACCAATCACAAGAAGAAGGAGAAGCCTCACAAGAAGAAGAAGATAGACATGATGAAGTCGAAGAAGAAGAAGAAAAGGAAGAAGAGCGAATATACATAGAAGGTAATATATGGGCATGACCCGTGGGAAAGTCATAGTAATAATCATGCCTTTTCGATATATACTTCCCATATTGCGAATTGAAAGAGAGGAGGCGTGTTCGATATGCTTCATGTTGCACGTGAGGTGAATAATACTGTGAAGGAGGAGTGGTAACTGGGATTTCTCTTACACGAAGACACCATCGTTTGTGGGAAGGACGGGAAGGCCGCCTCCTCCAACTCGACCGGAAGAAGCAGCATGCCCTGCAGCAAGTGAAGGTGCCATACTTACGCTAATACGAACAGCGGCAGCAACAGTAACAACAGCAACTGCAGCATCAGCAGCAGAAAACTACCAGTAGGAGTACCAAGAGCAACAAGAGTAGTTGCAGCAGCAACAGTAACAGCAGCAGCACACCAAGCAGTAATAATTGCAGTAGAAGCAGTGGGGCAGCAGTGACAGTACTGATAACACTAGTAGTAGTAGTCGTAGCGGCAATAGCTGCAACACACACAAAAAGCAGCAGAGGACGATCACACGATGACTACTGCGCAGCAGCCGCGTGAACATGTGGCCGCGGAGCCCTTCGGGGAGTGTTGTGGAGCGACGCCAAGCAACAGCCATAGCAGCAGCAGCAGCAGTAGTAGTCGCAGCAGCAACAGCAGAACTACACTAACAGCATCATCAAGACACAGAAAGGCAGAGGAGGTTATAAGGCTCGCGAAGAGTGAATAGCAAATTACAACGATGAGGACGCAGAAAAAACACACAAACACACACACAACTAGCAGTGCCGCCACCACCACATGCAGCAACAGAGGCAGAAACAGCAGCAAAGTCGTTGGAGCCCTCACGCATTCGGGGAAGAAAGCAAACGTGCGCACATACAAATATATGTATATTCCAGTATATATATACATATATATAGTGAGAGACTACTGCAAGTGGCCCTACATTACATCTACCTATAAATATATATCTCTGTGTAGGTTAGAGCAATACAGTAGCAGCACTTCTTTTGTGGTAGTATTAGGTTGTTTACTATTGTTTATCTCCTATATGTATACGTATCATATACTACTGTACATATATCGATTTATATATGTACAAAAGGAGAGAATGCTACAAGTGTTCCTATATCATATCTATATATACATGATATACATATATCTAACTTTTGTGTGTATTTGTAGTATATATTAATGGACGTACATTGATCTATGTATTTAGTGAAAGATTATTACTGCAGGTATCCCAATCTTATATCTATATATTGTATGTATTTATCTATTATGTTTATACGTCTCACATATATAACTGTACGTATACCCGCAAATATATACATATATATATATATATATATATCATGAGAGATTACTGCAAATGCCCCACTAGCATATATGTATACATATATATATATATAATATCTATACACATATATATATAATATGTATACATATATATATATACATATTGTGAGAGACTACTGCAAGTATCCCTATAATATATCGATATACACAAATATATATATATAATCATCTCTTATGTGTATACGTATATGTGCCGCTATAAATTGTCAAACTAATATATCACTGAGAAGAATGAAGCTCCCGTTATAATAACACATTAGGAAGAAAACACGAACACGCAAGAGCTTTCGAAAGAATGTCTATAATTATTTGTTCTACCTGAATACATATATTATATGTGTAGTCGTGTGTAGTGAAATTCTTGTACACTTGTATGTCTATTATATAAGGTGTGATATCCTTATCACCACATAGTAGTGCTCGTGCAGAAACTTGTATCTCTAGGTGGGCACTACAACATATATAGCTATGTCTGTTCACACTTTAGCTTTTATCCATATATATATATATGTTTATGTACTCACATGCGTACATCGTGTACATATATGTATATATATTCGTGACAGGGAGACAGAGACAGGGGTGAATGATACAGGACAACAAGCGACTCTTCATAACCCTGACTTGTTCGAAAGCGAGGGGAGCGTATGTGTGTGTGTGTGTGTGGGTGGGTGATGAGTGGGTTGTCTGGTGGTGATAATGAAATTTGAGTGAGTCGAGCGAAAAACAAATGTCGCTATTCACTGCAGCACAAATCGTGAAATCACACACACATACATACACACACACACGGGAGAGAGGATGATAGTCACATTACTGCTGCGAGAGTAGGAGTTTCCACACTGCTCACAGGCTGCATAGTGGTGTTCAGTAATATAGCGCGGTGCAGCTGATTTCCCAGCATATAAATACAGTCTAGCTTAGGCTTGTAGAAAAGGTGAATAAAATTATGTAGTGGCATTGATGAAGAATGCCTAGATATGGAAGGCTGAGACATTATTTACAAAACATGCACTAGCTGAATGCCTCCCCCGCGCAGGGGTCCGTATTTTATACGACTTAGTCAAGTTTGCCGGAAAGTTGGAGTAAAACATACGCAGAGAGAGCACCTCGTGTGCGTGTCTGCGTTGTGTGTGTGTGTGTGTGTGTGTGTGTTTGTGTGTGTGTTTGTGTAGATGTCATACACAGATACTCGTTTTCCCACCCTACAGCCCTAGCCCTCGTGATGGCAGCGGGCCTAATTGCGTCCTTACTACTACTAAACACTGGACGGTCCCTGAGACATACACAGTGTGAAGAAGAGACTGAATTTTATTCCAAATAGCCTCAGTCGATTGCCAGAGAAATCGCTGTTCAGATTTAGTGGCGAGTGTCCTTTGAATGTAAAAAAAATGAGCATTATAAGACGAAGAGAAAGAAATCCCTCCAATAAGAACAACATAAACGAGGAATACGGGGGCTCTAAAGGTGAATTAGGGCCGCTAGTGAATCGAAGAGCGTGAGCTGGAGACTAAATTGCTATGACGGACTCGAAGTCTTCATGTCAAACGTGAAAAAAAAAATCGTTGGTACAAAGAAATTCATCGGCGGAAAGGTATATTTCTAAAAACTGGGAAGTTTATAAGCACACATACACACATATCAACTTCACATGCAAAATGCAGCAACAGTCGTGCAGATGACAGCAACATGCACTCTTTTCTTGCGAAGACGGGCCCTTTGAATGAGATATCGTGGTGGTTGGATTAGAACAGAATATGCCTTCGAGTGGAAAGTGATAGTGCATGAGAAAATCGCGAGCCAAGTCGCCATCGAAGACGTGCCTACCCAGCGGGAGAAAACTCCAGTTGACCCGCCACTGTGGAAAAAGCAGCAAAAAGCTGAGGAGGGGAAGCCGTGAAAAAGGGCTAGCATGAAAGCCGTGAAAAGGAGCTAGCACTGGCTTTTGAAGAACACCAAAATGTTCTTCTGGAAGATATATGCGCTTTGCACGATAGAAAGAAAAGAACGCCACATGGAAAGAGGAGGACGGAGAAAACGACGGGTAGACAAGACATTATTCACCCGTAGGAAAAGTGGGCGGGAGGAAAAACAGCGTCAACCAGCTGGATGCATGTAGACTATAGCTTCTCCGCTTCCACACTAACACGTCAGGACAGTAACAATCTGTTTATTCTATGCTTAGGATATTACATTTCTAGCTAGCGCTGGTAATACTGTGGCGCGCGCTCATAGTAATTGTGGTAGCCGCTTTTTTTTTGTAGTTCTTGTTGTTGCGTGGTAGTGGCTCAAATACATGCGAAAATTTCTTAAACAGAGATTGACGGCGGCCTCGTCCACACGTATATATATACATATATATATCTACAGAGAGAGAGACACACACAATCGTTCGGTTCCAATCTCTCACTTACCTACTGTTATGATGAATTGGGTCTGTAGATCTGGCTGATAGTGGCTTTTACTATTCATAGTAAAGACGTAGAAGACAAACACCCGCTCTGCATAACAAATAATCTTGCATCGACGGTGGTCAGGATCTATTTTGTCATTGCAAGGTCTGCAGGCATCCGAAACGAAGTGCGTTTATTGTGTGCGACGATGTATGAAAACACAGCCTGAGTACATACATGCCATGTATATACATATATGTAAATATATCTACTGTTTCACCCTCCACTCACACACTATACAACACACACACACACACACAAAGATTACTATACTTGTATCAGAAGCCATCCCCCACATGGCGCGTTAGCTTTCCAGCGTGCTGTGGAAACAGTAGATTTGCCACGCGCTCTGATCAACAGGCATATATGTGTTCTCACAAGGCTATGTACACGTGTACTAGTAGCTAGCTACTACTATGTTAATATAAGGATGAGTGTAACACCCTGCTACTCAGCGGCAGGTGGTTGACTACGACAAGGGGCAGTAATAGCAGCGAAGGTAGCAACAGTTGCCGCAGAACCAGTGCAACAAAGAAAGGACCGTATCTTCTACGGTCACTAACAGCTTTGCAGCATGATAAGAAATCATGGCACATCCAAATAAAGCAGCACAGCAGCACATGTATTTTGTTAATGCACGGCGTGTCAAAGCATAGGGACGAGCGCTATTGTGAGAAATATATAGGCACTTTGCACGCTGAAGTACGAGATAATCCGTGGGAGGGATGATAATTGCCCTGACAAAGCGAAATGTACCAACGTCATACATCTTCCCCGCACGCACCGTGCAAAACAAGAGAATTCGTCCTCTCACACAAACGCATGTAGTGGCTAGTTTCCCGTGAGCTTCTCGTAAGACTTCTTCTGCGGACATCACGGTGGTGAAATCTTCCAGGTGGTATCTCATTCTCGGTCCCTCAAAAAACACTCCTGTCTGCTGTGTTTTACGGGTTTCACACGGATGACACACAACGTGACCTGCTCTGCGCCTATTTTTTCCACCATTAGGTGCGTATCATCGCGTTTATAGTAGCCTACACCGCACTAACAACCGTGTATTCTCGTATTTTGTGAGAAGACAATCCACGCCCTATGCAAAATACACTCTGACGGTTATCGGGTTCTTCCATAGGGCAGGGCAGTGTCTTTTCTCGGTCTTGCGATCACCGTAACAACAGTGGATGATGACTGCGATTCGTGTGCACTGACTGTCTACTCGTTTAGTCCGAGGAGCAGTTGCAGTCACCCATACCGTCGTGTCATGACCATTCTGACACAATCATAGTCTATTGGCTGCTGTTGATGTGTGAAAAAACTCAGCCATTATACCTGCATGCCGCTTCTTGCGTCCGGTGCTAAAACCGGCATCAGCTGCAAGCCGTTCACTGCCTGCCCTGCTGAATGCTGAATTTTGTCATCACTAAACAAGGGCATGCAACGTTTTTCGGACTTGCAACATCTTCGTAGTGGTGAACAGTCCAAGAGCCTCCCAGTCATCGTGCGTACCATACAACAGGAAAAGCAAAGTCGCTCTTCACCACCAGTGCGAGGAGACGCTTTACAGTCACGAGTTTAAAGGACTGTGTGCGTGTGATGCTAAATAGCTTTTATGTTGTGCTTAGTTTCTGGCGTGTGGGCAGGTGCAGGTAGGCGGAGATCACTCCAGCGAAGTGCCGGCGAGATTCACTACCGGGAAGTCCCGTAGGCGTACTCCAGCACGCCGTCGCTTAAGCCATTTGCACGGTGTACGTCTTGTGAACAACAGCGTAGACGACTTGGTACGACGTATGATGTAATCTGATTACATCTACCAGCACAACTCGAGACATCCGGCGTGCTAACCACCCCCCCGGCGAGGCCTAGACTCATAATGAATGAGCAAGTCTGTCCGTAGATATTTTATATGCCAAAGCTCCGATCGAAAAAATTAATCGCCCGGTGTACTTACCTGTGCCTTTATAGAATCTCCGTGATACAAGTAGTGGGCCGATCGTCCTTCGTGCCATCTGCCTGTGTGCATTTGTATGCATATAGCGTCAGTGCATTAGCGGCCAAATCCGGAAGACTACGTTTCGTGTTCTCTGTTGCGGGCATAAAGCGAATGAAGCATCCACAACAGCGTCATAGCGCAAACGCCTATTTCACCTTTCATCCGTCGTAGAAAACAGCGGAAAATGTAGATGAGGCAGGTAATCTTGGGTACGTCCGAAGTGCACGACTACAAGGGGAGGCAGTGGTGTACATGTCACCACTCCCGTCGAAGGCATGTGATAAAAAAAAAACAAAGTTGCAGCCTACTGTTCCTGACGCGTTTTTTAACGAGGACTGATGTAGTTTGCTTCCTAGATTTTGGTAAGTGGCCCTCACAATGCGCAGACCACACGCTGCTGCCATTGTCAAATCGGAAGCTTGACAAAGAGCAATGTAGGCTCCACCAGCACTGGAGTCGCTGTCTCTCGCGCATTTTCTGCGTAGACTAGTGGAACCAGGCAGCGTTGGTGAACGTTTAATTTCAGCATTACTTACCACCTCCTCAGCAATGCTGCTGTTGAGGCTGAGACCTCAGCCAGCGCTTCTACTCACGAAGCACACGTTGCAGGCGAGTTACGTACGGATTGCAAGGCAGCGAACTGCAGCGTCACGGTTTCTGCACGACCTCGCCTATCGGCAATGACGGTTTCAGCTGTACAGATACGCACGAAAAAGTGTTAGGCCGACACAAATGACACAGCAACTGTGACAGCGTGCTGGTGCTTCGTGGAAAACATGGGGACACTGTAGGAGATCAGAAAAAACAAAAAATCGTTTCATTTGCACCGATAGTACAGATACACCTGCCAGCATTCGCCACTGCATGTATTCTGTCAATAACAGGAAGAAGTGTCATACCAGAAAGAAATGGAAATGCTTACGATCCTAAAGCAGGCCTGCGCAAGTCCCAGGCATCTACAGCGACGTCGCACCGCTTACGGCAGCGTAGCGAGAGCACCCGTGCAGCGTGCGGTGAGTACATGCGTAGGGGTGTCTGAGTTCTTCGAATACTCAAGTCTACTCCAGCGATACCGCACCTTTCTACTACACTTTTAAATCGCTGAACGAAGCAGACTCAAGCAGGTGGGGCACGCCCCTGTCCAGGCGCCGCTTTGTCAGCGTAGCATCGAATTTATATGGGTGCGCCCGCCTTTGTCTACAAGCTCTTTACTTAGAAAACATGCATATGATGCATAAAAGCTTAGAGTCTCTTACTGTCTTTATACCTCGATAGTAGACGCTGGTCTATCAGCGGCGGTTCGTGATCACGCATGTAAGAGACATGGTAAGACGTTCCGTTCCATCACAATTTGCGACATTCACATCCTATCTAATACCTCCAAGCAGAACTCCATACTTGCGGGGCGTACGCGACACACACGGTACGAGCTGCTCGAGAAGCTAGCTCTGCCATGCGTGCTGCATTCTGTCTACTCAAACATGACCTCTCTTTGACAACACGGCTCTCCCCTTGCTGTGGGCCACATCAAGTTGAGCCCTTCAAAACAAGTGCGCAGGGCTTCATGTACGAGAGGAAAGAACCGCCTTCTTGTGTGAGACTGCTTGTGTGTGAGTGTGTGTATGTACGTGCACTTTTGTATTCGTGCATGTGATGGTTGTGGCTGTGTATGTGTGTACGCATTTGCGTGAGCAACGTTGTGCGAGTATGCGTGTATGATGAAGCGGGGTCACGCAAACGCTTGGCGTGTATCGGCGCACGGCCTGCAAGAGATAAGAGAGTATGAGGGCAGTTATGCTTCGATTTCAACTCTGTCACTGTATGGGTTGAGACGGTGACGCCTGACAGCGATAAGTTTCGAGTGTACGTACACTGTGACTTCCGCAGACGAGGACTCGGGTGAATGCTCACACATGATGCAAAAGTCTGTGGAGCATGCATGCTCTTCACTGGCACTCACAATGAAAACTTCGCCTCCCGAAGAAGACTGAGGCCGCGCTTATTAGTAGGAAGTCGCGACAGAGCACCTTTCGTGTTACCGTCAGCCAATAAAAGCACTGTAATCCATATACGCGTCAGCGCCTCCGAAAAAAAGCTCAAGCCGTTTTCTATCCTAGAGAGGAACAACTGCAATTCCTGCCGCAGGTGCAGAGATACGACTTTTGCGTACGTGAAGGTAGTCACATATCCGGTAGATCTGGTATCGACTTGGAGTGAGTGATGACGTTAGATTTTCGATACTCTCTCTCTCTCCTTCCGGACACTTTCGTCAATACAAAACAAGGCACATGGGACTAGTCTTCAACCACCTGGCTTCTTCTCCACATAGTTACTCCTGTAAAAAGGCTGCACAAAAGCACGTGTCATCCTGAATCTACGTGTGCCGTGTCAGAGTGCATTACATAGTGTCACGCACAAACTGTGGATTCGTGCCTACACGGGGGTCAAGGACGGTAGACGGTTGAAAGCTGTGCACTTCTGCCTTCCCCTGCATGCGCCTGCATGCACCTGGATGCGTACGTATCATGAGAGGCTCTCACGAAGGCGTGCGTGTGTTTGTGTGAGTACAGAAGTGTCTAGCACAACTTTTTCTGGATCTTACCCCTCGCCCCTCCTTCCTTGTCTCTACTTTACCGACGTCAAAATTGATGCGTCTGCATCAGAACTAAACAGAGAGGGAGGGACGTGTGTGCTGGAAATAATGAAGGACGTCCGGCTACGGTAGACGTGAGCGCTGTAAATCTATTCCGCCTCTTTCTTGAAGGGCAGTCGATTGTTTGCAAATGTTTGGAAGAGAATGGCTACAATCATCATCTAAGTCGGGCTGTCGCGCTCCGTGCACGCACTGCGAGTTCGTGTGTGTCTCTGCTGCCGTGTGCACCTCATTTTTCTCAATCGTCTCAGTTCCCACACCCGGGGAAGGAGGGGGGGCGGCGGAAGGAGGGGTTTGGGTAGTACGGAGGGTAGGAAGCGACGGGTCTCAACTGTTCATTGGAGAAGAAGTTATTTACGTCAATAGCAGTCACTGCAATAGCAGGCGCTGTAACAGCGCAAGTGAAAAAGATTTTTTTGAGAGACATTTTTTTCTTCCTCCTCCTTCTTCCTCCTCGTCTTCAGCGTTCTTTGGCCTCTGCGTGCGTGTCCGTGTGTAGCGACGGTGCGTCTTCTGCGAAAAAGTGCGCTTATATGTGTGAGTACATCGTCTACTCTGATACGTACATAGTTCTATATACCTATACAGGAATCTACTATGTATATATAGACAGTAAGTACATACATTTACATACCTACGACTATGCATATGCATACATATATATATATATATACATGTGCGTACGAGTAACAGAGAGGCAGTGCCATATACATCTTGCTGTTTATAGTGCAAGTGCAGATGTGACTGCAGCAACAGCAGCCTACACGCATGGGTGGATAATAGATAAATTGAAAAACAAGATAAAGACTAACATGGTTTTTTTTGCGCGCAAGCATACAAGAACATTTTAGATCTACAAGATGTGTCTACTAATGAGTATGAGCGTGTACGTTGTATTTATCCGAAGGCTTATTTTCATCTATGTTCGTAATGAAGCCTCCGTATATTCTTGCCTCTATTTCGTATGAGGATCGCGGGAAGAGGTTGTAGTGTCTACTGTCCTGAGGGAAACGTATCTCGCGCGCAGTACAACAAACAGTGTTCTTTCTTTTAGTTCTATGTGAATATCGCACACTTCATATTTGTGGCACACCCTTGTGAACTACAGAAGACATACATATTAACTTCGTATACTTTCACCCCCTATGTGGGTACTGCATATACATATATATATACATGTAAATATGTATAGACATATACGTAGAGCCAAACACAGGATACCGACTTCAAAGAGAAGCATACGCTTCCAGATATGGTAGAAAATATTATTTCATAAACACGTACCGTTTACGTACAGAGACCTGGTTTACCTCATTTTGAGTACCCTCTCTCTCTCTCTCTCTATATATATATATATATATATATATATTCGAATATACACAAACATGAAGTGTGCTATATTCACATAGAACTAAAAGAAAGAACACTGTTTGCTGTACTGCGCGCGAGATACGTTTCCCTCAGGACAGCAGACACTACAACCTCTTCCCGCGATCCTCATACGAAATAGAGGCAAGAATATACGGAGGCTTCATTACGAACATAGATGAAAATAAGCCTTCGGATAAATACAACGTACACGCTCATACTCATTAGTAGACACATTATATGTGCACCTCCATCTAGTCAAATCCCCTCCACCTATACACACTCACATATAAACACACACATATACATATATATATATACATATATTCATACATGTATATATATATATATATATACATACATACGTATATACGTATATGTACTTCATATATATATATATATACATACATATTTAAACGTACGTATACACATATATGTGTATATATAGGGGTTACATACACACATTTACGGGAATCAGTAGTCAGTGTCTGCCTGGGAAGAGAGCAAGTGTGAGAGAGTCACGACACATAAACTACGAATGTGTCTTACATGCCCTCCACGTTCTTCTCTACTACCACCCCCTTCCCATCGGGATACTTCTATCGCAATAACCATCAGCACTACTACTACTACAACCACCATTCCAACCCACCCCGCGCTTTCACCCTCCGCCACCTCCTCGCCTGTAGGAGCCACGTTATATACATACAAATAACGTAAGTATTACATGCCGCATCTACTTCTCTCCCTCTCTCTACCACCCCGCCAAGTGCACGAGGTAGTCATATGTATATCTACATATATATATATATATAACGTACGTTTTACATGCTGCATCTACTTCTCTCTACTACAACCCCGCCAAGTGTAGAAGGTACGTCATATATATAACCTTGATTTACATGTGACTCGACTTTGTTCACCCCCTCCTTTGTACTTTCTCGCCCTGCCCTCAGACGTACTGCAACAATAGAAAAGGCCGTTTCACGTTCTGCGTGTGACGGATCGCTCTCTTTTCTTCAGGCACATTCAATACATAGTGTTGTCGATTTCGAGTAGTAGTTTCTACGTCCTTTTTCCTTTTAAAAGGGCTTCCAAATTCTCGGCAGGTAATCATATTATCTCCTCTCACATATGTTTCTCCGTTGCCGTCACGCTGACATATAGTGCACCATCCTTTCTATATACTCATCTTATCATTCTACCTATTGTACACATATATATATAATATATGCCTACTAATATATATATATATACATATATATATACGCATGAACGTGCCGGTTATCTATTATATATACTCATTAATGAATCCGAACTGTATATATATATATTATTGTGCCTAGTAATATATTAGCCAATCATTATGCCTTACTATTATATATACGAATCATCATAGCTACTATTATATATACTATCATTATAATCTACCCTATGTATATACCCGTCAATGTGCGTACTTACGTATATATATATATATATATATGTATACAAATATATGATAATACCCACACTGTATATTATATAGATACTTATCATCAGTGCTACCATTATATATATTTCATATTATGCCTACTATATATATATATATATACTGATTGATGTGCCCGATATACGTATGTATACCTACATTTATTACTACGTCCACATACTTACTATTTTGCCTACTGATATATTTATTATTATTCCCACTATTATACATAGTTGTTGTAGTATCTACTAACAAATATACTAATAAATGCGCCTACTATATTTATATATATATATATATACACACATTCATCATCCAGCGCACAATACATATATGTCTATATATGTACTATTATGCCTACTATTACGTACACTATATATATATATACTCCTTCATTATCAGGCGCACAATACATATATATATATATATATATAATTATACGTACCCTTATGCCTACTATAATGTAAACTTTGTATTCTGTCTACTAATATATATACTCATTATTATGCCTACTATATATATACATATATGTATATATATATGTATATATATATATATATATACATATATGTATATATATATGTATATATATATATATATGTATAAACAGTACTATTACGTCCACTATGTAGATATATGATGTACGTCTTTAATGCCTACTATTATGTAGACATTGCATTACGTCTACTACCAGACATACTCATTATTATGCCTATATATATATATGTATGAACATTACTATTACGTCCAATATGTAGATATCTATGTAGTATTCTACCTACTATTATGTGCACTTTGTATATGTCTACTAATATACGTACTCATTATTGGCACATAATTATTACGTCCAGTATGTATATATGTAATATACGTTGCATATGCATATATATATAGAGAGAGAGAGAAATGGAAGCGCGTTTGACGTGCACTGACATATACGGCGCCATTATGTATATATGTATATGAATGAATATGTATATAGATATAAGTATATGTATGTATACGTATGAAAGTGCTAATTCCTGTGTATTCCGTAGTCAAAGAGGGAGGGAGACAGACAGAAAGGTAGAGGTCTTCATCTACAAGGAGATCGCTTTTCTTTTCGAAAGTGTTTGCAAACACAATGAGCACAGCCACTTAAAACATACGCATCTACGCACGAGATACCGCGCATACACTCACACACACCCATATATATATATATATATATATATATATATATATATATATATATATATATATATGCATATGTATATACTATGTGCTCTATTTTCTGTTGGCTAGAGTCCCCTATTTTCGGTTTCATTTTTGCTTTTTTATGTAGTTACCAAAATCAGTCACACGCGTATGCCGATGTATAATATGTAAACAATGTATGTACATATACATGTGTAATACAGATATGTGCTCACATATATATATATATAATACAGATGTACTTTAACATTTGGTATTGTGCATGCACACGAGGATGGGGAAAAAAAACGCGGCAAAACAAACTTCCACTCTACACAAACATACAGACATATATGCCTGTATTCAGAAAGACAAGGGAACCAGCTATTGTCCTACACATCTATATAGCGAGAAAGAGAGAGAGAAGGGCATAGAGAAAGAGAGACGCACTGTTTGTTTTTGATGCTAGCAAGCATTCACGAAGGGGAGCACACTTTTTCTTTTCGAAGCCTGTGTGTATTGTATTGTTATGAAAATACGCGGCAGCAACATAAAGACAGAGTAAACAAGTATCTCATGGTGGACCGACTATTCCCCGTGCAGCAGCAACAGCAGGAGCAGCAGCAGCAGCAGAAGGAGCAGGGGAACAGCAGCTGTTGCTGCTGTAGCAATTGTGTATGTGAGCTCTTACAGTCTACGAAGAGCTCACGAAAGTTACTTGCAGACGGAGGAAAATGATTAGCATATTTGTTCTGTAGGGATGTGGATTAGATGAAAAAAATAGGGAAACGGAGTATTACTGATGCAGCAAACACAAATCTTTCAAAAGGACTCTCTGATGCTTGTCGCAGTCATATTCAAATGTCACTTTAACAGTAGTAGAGGTAGTCTTACTACTACTACTACTACTAATATACTCATGTCTAGTATTATGTAAGTATTGAGGGTACTGCAGTTGCATAAATATATATATATATATACAGAGTAAACTCAATTCCAGTATTATTATGTAAGTATTAAGGGTACTGCTGTTGCATATATATGGTAAACTCATTAGCAGTGTGGAAGTATTCATTTTACTGCTATCGCATATAGATTACTCATCGTCGGTGTGAAGCAAGTATTCCTAATACTGCTGTAGTAGTAGTACTGGTAGTAGTAGTAGTAGTATATGTAGTAGTATACGTAATAGTAGTAGTGCAGTGGCCGTTACAGTAAGCGCTGCTGCTGTTGGTGTTGTTGCTGGTGTTGCTGAATGTGCTGCTGAGACTGTAGAAACTGTTGCTGGTAAAATCCAAGGTATTGTTGTTGATAAAGATGATAATATTGCATGTACTGATGCTGCATATTATAAACAGTATGGTAGTAAGGATTCGCAGCATAAGAGCCTCCGTGCTGCTGCAGGTGCAGCTGCTGGTGCTGTTGGTGTTGCTGATGCGCTGCTGCTCCTGCCGCTGATTTTACTGGTGCTGCTTCTGCTGCTTCCTGTGACGAGTGCACGCGAAGACTGGCGGGCTGTGAATGTGAATTGGTGTTGTTGCTACCCGGAAGTAAAAAACCCACGCCTCCACTTGCAGCAGCTGCAGCAGCCGCTGCAGCAGCAGCACTAGACGTTCCTTCTCCTGCCGCTGCTGCTGCAGCTGCAGCTGCCGCGACAGCTCCTAACACATATGAAGCAGCAGCACCAGCACTCATGGCAGCAGCATCAGCACTCATAGTAGCAGCACCAGCACTCATAGTAGCAGCACATCCGTATGGAGGAGTGTTATTCATCGAGGATGCATGCATCATATAGAAATGGTCGTAGGGACGCGTGTGAGTCCCCATCATGCCGCCTCCCCGTCCTCCTCCTCCTCCGACAACACCACCACCTCCTGCTGCTGTTGCTGCTGCTGCTGCTTGGCCTCCTCCTCCTGCTCCTCCTCCTCCTCCGGCTCTGCTGCTGCTGCTACGACTGTTGTTAGTGCTGCTGCTGCCGAACCCTTCGGCAGCCTCCGAGCCCCAGTTATACCCACGTCCGACTCGTCTACCGTTGTTATACACTCCTCCGTTATCAGCTGCAGTGCTCCGGCCACTCACACTGCTGCAGCCATAGCCGTGGTGGTAATCTTCTTCCTCTATATACATACCACCCACACTATTACTCTCCATTACGTAGTCATTGCGAGCACGCTTGCTCTCTAGAGCTCTTTCGATATATCCTCCCTATGTGCAACACGCATATCGTATGCATATCATACAAACGCATTGCAAATTACATATACATTACTGCATATACAAACACATATACATATATATGCCAAGGGTTCATAGGGTATACTGATAATGCATATATATATATATATATCTGTGTCCATAAACACATATATATACATGAGGGTGTGAGGTGTATATATATTTCTATCTCACAGTGTGTGGAGTACATATATTTATAGATGAATACGTACGTCGGTGGATGCGCGTGTTGACTAGTGTGTGCTGGCATATGTGTATCTCTGTGTTTGTATATATGTGTTTGTGTTCTTTTAGTTTTACAACTTGCGTGTAAATGTATGTATGTACGTGTACGTACGTATCTACGTCAGTATATGCATACATATATATGTATATATATATATATTTGTATCTACACATCAGTACTATGTCTGTCTGTCTCTCTCTCTCTATATATATATATGTATACATGTATAACTTGTGTGTGAATGTATGTATGTACGTGTCAGTATGAATCTATGTCTGTACATATATATATATATATCTATTTACACATCTCTACTATGTCTGTCTATCTAAATATATATATATATATAACCTGTTTGTGAATTCATGTATCTACGTGTATGTATGTATCTATGTCTTCATACATATATATATATTTTCATCTCTATCTGTATCTACACATCTGTACTATGTCTGTGCATATATATATATATATATGTATATGGACGTATATGTGGTTTGGTTGCATGCTTTGTATTCCACAATTAGAGGGTCTCTTGCACTTCCCTCTCTCTGTCTGTCTCTGTATCTTCTGTAATACTACCATAAAAAACACGTCACTCCTAGCTGCAAAATATGTGTTTTACGAAGTTCTGAGTATCAACATACACAAAGTATTATCATCGAGAAATAAGAGAGACAAGAATAATGAAAGAAGGAAGCAAGAAAATGCCTCTGTGTTTATATATGTGTCCCATCTCCCTGCATTATCCTGGTAAGTGTCATGCTCTCTCTGAGTGTGTGTATGTGTGTGTGTGTGTGTGTTTGTGTGAGTGTGTGTATGTGTGTGAGTCTCTCTCTCTCTCTGTCTGCGTGAGTGTGTGTGTGTCTCTGTGTGTATGTCTGTGTGTCTCTCTTTCCATTCTTGCATGCGTTCCGCTAGTCCCTACCCGGTAATCCCGTATGTCGTAGCCATTGCCACTGCCACCGCGCGCTGCATGTTCTGCTTCCAAACACCATTCAAAAGGAACGGAAAACGAAAGGAAGACGAACACTCTTCAAAGCCTAGCGGAAAGAAATGGGTAAGCGTGATAATCCTTTACAGAGAAGAGAAAGGCACACAGAGACAGAGAGAGAGAGAGAGAAAGAGAGAGAGAACCAGACGTAGACAGACAGAGAAAGACCCCGACAGGGAGAGGAGAGACGGCAGAGAAGAAAAACGAAAAGACAGAAAAAGCAGAGCGCACAGACGCTAGTGCCTCTGCTGCAAAAACAAATGAAAGGAAGAACAAGAAATCACGACGCTCTCATTCTGCATCATCAGCAAGCTCCACACCTATAGGGGAGAGGGATATTACCAAACGCAAAAAGCATGAGCATTGGATACACACAAACACATGCCTGATATATCACTACTCAATAGTACGGAAACTATCTTTTCCATGAACTCTCCAATCTTGAAGCAGAACCACCACTGCATGCACATAATATCAACAGTAGATATATATAGAGAGAAAGACAGAGGGGGAAGTACTAGACGTGAAAAGAGATCAGATATGATGTTTATATATTCAGAGAAGACATTCCTGTCAATATATATAATTATGTATGTACGAAAATAGGGCCTCTATCTCTCTCTCTCTCTCTCTCTATACATATATATATACATACATATATACACATACATATATATATTTATATACATACATCTATGTATATGCGTATGAAACAACATGATCCGTATAGAGGGTCACACACATGTACCGGAGAAGAGCTCACCTTCTCTCTCTTTCTCTGAACATATATATATATATATATATATGTAGAAGAGCTAATATATGTAACTCAGATATTTAGATATGTGCAAGGAGAGAAGCACTCTCTCTGTCTCTCTTTGTGTACGCGTGTGTGTGTGTGTCTTTCTATCTCTTTCTCTCTCTCTGTATATATATATATATATATATGTAAAAGAAACAGTATATGCCATATGTATACATACAGAGAAACGCACATGTATGGAGCAAAGGGCTTTCTAAACATACATATATATATATATGCAGAAGAGACAGTATAATCAGGATGGATATTTACTTATGTATGGAAGAGGAACTCACTTGATCCTTCTATTTCTTTTTTTTCTCCCTCCGTCTCTCTTTGTCTCTCCCTTTCTCTATATATGTATATATATCTATGTGTAGAAGAGACAAAATACTTCATATATACATATACAGAGACTTAAATACGCATAGAAAAAAAAACACTATTTATGTATTGAATTAATTTTCTACCTCTGAGATACGATCCATTCGTCGTGTATAGGGCTGCAAACGGCATCAAATTATCGAGGTATACTCCTCCTTCTGGACCTCCGTTGGAACCACTTCCTCTCTCATGACTGCAGCAGCAGCAACAGCAGCAGCAGCAGGAGCAACAGCTACAACAGCAGGAGCAACAGCAACAACAGCAGCAGCACTAATAGTGATAATAACAATACTACTCACAGCAGAAATAGTAGCAGCAACAGCAGTAGCAGTCGAAGTGATACAGATAGCAGTAGTATTATTAGTAATAACAGCAGGTACAGGAAGTAAAGACATCCACGTATATGAGGCACGTCAGCAGTAGACGAATCGCAGCAGTTGCAGCAGTAATTGAAGCACAGCAGCAGCACAGGTGAGAGATGACAGCAACACATGAATAAAAGCAGCAGCAGCCACATAAAGAGAAGAAACAGCAGCAGCCATGTTAGAGCAGCAGTAGAAGCAGCAGTCACATAGGAGCAGGCAGCGGAGGCAGCAGCCATAGAAAAGAGAAGCAGCACCAGTCATATTAGAGCAGCAGCAGCAGGCGTATGAGGGAAAAAAGCAGGAGCAGCAATACTCGTGTAATGGAAGTAGCAGCAGCAGTTCCATGTAACACCAGCAGCAGCAGCAGTAGTCATATAAGAGCACCAGCAGTAGTCATAAAAGAGCAGCAACAGTAGTGATCGAAGAGCCGCAGTGGAAGCCCGCAGTAGCAGCAACAGCTGAGCACTGACAATGACAGCCACAGCATATAAGAGCAGCAACACCAGGCCCACACAACAGCTCTGGAAGAAGATAGATGAGGGGACACATAAACTACAACGGCAGAAAAAACCGAACGAGTTAGTGAAGACACAATTTAACAGCAGCAGCAGCACAAGCAGCCGCAGCATCAGCACCAGCAGCCTCTTTATCATTAATACCGCGGGCGTAGTACGAGGAAACGTAAGGGCACTGGAAGAAGCAGCAGCAGCAGCGGACCCTGCTCGAAGGTGGTAGTAGAGAGTGTTGTCATCACTGTACGTCCAATAACGACAGCAGCAGCAGCATGGCAGCTTTAGAAGCAGCAGCAGCAGCAGCATGGCAGCTTTAGAAGCAGCAGCAGCAGCAGCATGGCAGGTTTAGAAGCAGCAGCAGCAGCATGGCAGCTTTAGAAGCAGCAGCAGCAGCACGGCAGCTTTAGAAGCAGCAGCAGCAGCAGCATGGCAGCTTTAGAAGCAGCAGCAGCAGCATGGCAGCTTTAGAGGCAGCAGCAGCAGCAACATGGCAGCTTTAGAAGCAGCAGCAGCAGCATGGCAGCTTTAGAAGCAGCAGCAGCAGCAGCATGGCAGCTTTAGAAGCAGCAGCAGCAGCAGCATGGCAGCTTTAGAAGCAGCAGCAGCAGCAGCATGGCAGCTTTAGAAGCAGCAGCAGCAGCATGGCAGCTTTAGAAGCAGCAGCAGCAGCATGGCAGCTTTAGAAGCAGCAGCAGCAGCATGGCAGCTTTAGAAGCAGCAGCAGCAGCAGCAAGGCAGCTTTAGAAGCAGCAGCAGCAGCTGCAGCAGCATGGCAGCTTTAGAAGCAGCAGCAGCAGCATGGCAGCTTTAGAAGCAGCAGCAGCAGCATGGCAGCTTTAGAAGCAGCAGCAGCAGCATGGCAGCTTTAGATGCAGCAGCAGCAGCAGCATGGCAGCTTTAGATGCAGCAGCAGCAGCAGCATGGCAGCTTTAGAAGCAGCAGCAGCAGCAGCATGGCAGCTTTAGAAGCAGCAGCAGCAGCATGGCAGCTTTAGAAGCAGCAGCAGCACCAGCACCAGTCCCGCAATATATATGTATTAGTTTTTGTAAATAGAAAGACGTACAGAAGATGTGACGTTGGGGAGTACTGACAGAACGAGCCTCTTGCAGAGAAAGACGCCGTTGGGTAGTAGTTGCCGTTACCATTCGCCTTATGACTACTTGCACCTCCTCCGGCTCCTCCTCTACTATTACTGCAGCTCATAATACTATGACTGTTACTATTGTTTATACTAGCAGTAGAAATAATGTTGCTGCTGCTGTTGATAGTGCTGCTGCTGTTGTGGTTTTGAGAAAGAAGTTTTCTCCACGTGTGAAGTGGAAGTTGCATCCCCGCCCGCTGCCAGAACTGGCGTATGCGTCGTGCTTTCTCTGTTAGCTGTAAATACATGCACACACACGTGTATCACCTATACATATATACATATAGAAATAGACACACACACATACACAAAATATAGACATATGCGTGAGTGGGTGAACACCATACAGACACGTACACAAAGGCATAGACACACATATATACATATACACACATGCTAAGATATGTGCATATATTATATATATATGTTCACAAACATATACACTTTCATATGTAAATACGAACATATACACAGAAGAACATGTGCATATAGCGAAGAGAGAGGGGCTATAGCAATAATCATACTCAGACACAAATATATATATCCATATATATACTTATATTTGTATGTGTATTGAAAACCAAAAACACATGAGAGAAGAGCACACCAAGAGAGACAAACAAACACGCATATACATAAACACATACTTATACACATCATACGTACACATATAGATCCGTACATATATACATACATACACATACACACAGGACATATTCACACACATCCGTACACACATATATATATATATATATATATATATATATATACGTACTCATGTACATATAAATATGCGTGGACACACACATACCTACGCATACTCAAATATACATACGCATATATACACTCATATACATATATACATAGACATACATACAGTGTGTACGCACACAAGTACACACACACATATATAGAGGCATACATACACATACGTACATACATGCATGCATATAGTTTACGCACACATGTGTATACATATACAGGCATGCATGCATACATTCATAAGATGTATGCACACATGTACAAACATACATACACACACATATACATACGCATACATACATATACATCTATATACATACATATACATCCATATACATTCATATACATACATATATATACATATACATACATATACATACACATACATACACTCGTACACATATACATCTATATACATACATATACATCTATATACATACATATACATCTATATACATACATATACATACACATACATACACTCGTACACATATACATTTATATACATACATATACATCTATATACATTCATATACATCTATATACATACATATACATCTATATACATACATATACATACATATATATCCATATACATACATATACATACACATACATACACTCGTACACATATACATCTATATACATACATATACATCTATATACATACATATACATCTATATACATACATATACATCCATATACATTCATATACATCTATATACATACATATACATCTATGTACATACATATACATCCATATACATTTATATACATACATATATATCCATATACATACATATACATACACATACATACACTCGTACACATATACATCTATATACATACATATACATCTATATACATACATATACATCTATATACATACACATACATACATATACATACACATACATACACTCGTACACATATACATCTATATACATACATATACACCTATATACATACATATACATCTATATACATACATATACATCTATATACATATATATACATACACATACATACACTCGTACACATATACATCTATATACATACATATACATCTATATACATACATACATCTATATACATACATATACATCTATATACATACATATACATACATATACATTCATATACATCTATATACATACATATACATCTATATACATACATATACATCCATATACATTCATATACATCTATATACATACATATACATCTATATACATACATATACATCCATATACATTCATATACATACATATATATCCATATACATACATATACATACACATACATACACTCGTACACATATACATCTATATACATACA